>NC_061116.1:117390596-117417082 GCF_002878395.1 Capsicum annuum | reverse complement strand
CACGTTCATTATATTCTGATGAACGTGTTCTATTATAAGGTAATATACTTGTGGATGTGATATATATAGTACGCATTCAAAAGTTCATATACATATAAATATATATATATATATATATATATATATATATATATATATATATTTATACATGATGTAGTGATTGATTGATGAACGATGTAGTCAAAACCTAGTAGAATATAATTAAGCTAATCAAATATAATTATTCGATCACTCATCAGAGTATGTATATGAAATACGTCACATTATATTATTGAAAAATATACTCGTGTACATATGTGATATATATAGTATGTATTTAGAACTTAATATAGTCGATAGTGTGTATATGTGTGTGTGTGTGTATAGGTATATATATATATAGGATATACATACTATACAGTGAAGGTTTATTAATGTCATAAGATAAGCTAATCGATAATTATCTGAGTATATGTGAAATACGTTGTATATTATTATGGGCTAGTAAAATCCTGTATGTGATATTTATAGTACGTATTGAAAGATGATAGACAATTGAATATATGTTTATATACGTATATCTCGTGTAATGGAGTATGCAGTAATCGAAAGCTAGATATACAACTGAATGTATATATCAAAATATTTTGAATGATACGTTGATATATATCTTACTATTGAGGAAATAGATATACTATTTTGGATCAATGTAGACATGCGTATGTTGTTGGAGTTGTAATAATGTAAGACAAGTATTACGAGGTATATATGGGGAGGGGGAAGGAAGGAAGTGGGGGGAGGCAGAAAATTGAATCCTGAAACTGGCATATACTTACCATCTGCTTTGAATTTCGAATTTAGAACGACCGCCAAATTTTGTGGTGAATTTAAGTTTTTTCGCTTACAAGTTTTCTATCTAAGTATATGTGAAATATGTTGTATATTATTATGGGGTAGTAAAATCGTGTATGTGATGTTTATAGTACGTATTTGAAAGTTGATAGACAATTGAATATATGTATATATACGTATATCTCGTGTTGTGACGTATGCAGTAATTAAAAACAACTAAATCTATATATAAAAATATTTTGAATAAACATTGATATCATACTATTGAGGAAATAGACATACTATTTTTTTTCAATGTAGATACGCATATAATATTTCTCCTGAAATGTTGATGACTAGTCCCTATATATTTCTGAATTGTATTGTTCCTCACCCACGTAATCCAAAAAGCAGAATAGATGTCTACTTGCAACCTTTGATCGATAAACTTCAAATTTTATGGGATTGGGGGGGTGAAACTTAGGACATCTCACTTAAACATAATTTCAATCTGTTTGCATATCTAATGTGGACTGTTAATGATTTTCTTGCTTATGGAATGTTGTCTGGGTGGATGACAGCTGGAAAGTAGGCTTGTCCATACTGCATGGAAAAAATAGAATCTTTCACATTGAGACATGGCAGGAAAAATTTATGGTTGTATTGTCATCGTTGTTTCTTGCCACCTGATCATGAATTTAGGAGACTCAAGAATGTATTCAAAAGGAATAGAAGGAAACATGATGGTCTACCTCCAAGGCTATCTGGTCATAACATCTGGGAGATAGTTCAGGATTTACCTAAAGTCAGCGAGGAACCATCATATAGGCTGGATGGATATGGCATTTTGCATAACTGGACTAAGCAAAGTATATTTTGGGAGTTAGAATATTGGCCAGATAATTTACTTAGAGATAATGTTGATGTCATGTATACTGAGAAAAATTATTTTGACAACTTGTTCAACATAGTTATGGATGTCTCCGACAAAACAAAGGATAATCCTAAGACCATACTTGACTTACCAGAATATTGCAAACGCAGAGAGTAACACTTACAGGAGGGGCCCAATGGCAATATTCTTAAGCCCAAGGCTAGTTTTACATTCAAGTTGGACCAAAAACGTTAAATATGTGAGTGGGTTCAAAGTTTGAAGATGCCCGATGGATATGCCTCAAATTTGAGAAAGAGGGTTGATATGGCAAAAGGAATCTTGCATGGAATGAAAAACCATGACTGTCATGCTTTCATGGAACAATTACTTCCAATTGCTTTTATTGGTTTGCCTGAAAACATATGGAAACCAATAGCAGAGATTAGTTTGTTTTTCAAAGACTTATGTGCCACCATATTAAAAAAAGAAAATCTGGCTCGAATGAAAAGTAATATTGTTGTTATCACCAACAAGTTAGAGAAGATTTTTCCGCCAGCGTTCTTCGATGTGATTGAATATCTTTCCATTCACCTCGTGCACGAAGCTCGGCTAGGCAATCCAGTTCAAACTAGGTTGATGCATCCATTCGAACGATAAGTAATTGCAACATATTTCAATTCATATATATCTTTTTTTAATATAGTAAACATCTAATCTTAAGATTGTGCAGGGAAATTGGAAAATTGAAAAGGGGTCCCAAAAACAAACATAGGGTGGAAGGCTCTATAGTTGAGGCATATCTTGCAAGAGAAACGTCTAAATTTTGTTCATACTACTTTCGTGATGAAGCTGCGTGTTCAAGAAATCGACCAAATCGTCATCAGGATGATGAGAATGAGACTTGTTTTCAATCGATACCAATTTTCTATCAATCTGATTGTAAGGATAAAAATACCATATTTCGCCGGGTCACTCCCACGGAGCGCAAATCGGGAACTTTGTATGTCTTGTTGAATTTATCGGAAGTTGAGCCTTTTCTGAAGTAAGGAGATTAAAATTTTAACATATCTTATTTATTTACTCATATGTGTTTCGCATGTTGGATCTTTCGTTCATTTAAGACTCAGTTCCACGAAAATCAAGTGTATGCATCCTTTGCAACATGGTTTACATATGAGGTTCGTAAGTGTATTAATATTTCTATAAATTTTAAATATTTACACATTCCACAACTAACATATATATATATATATGTATGTATGTATATATGTATAATATTTTTAGGTACACCAGTCACCAAATGCATCCATATAAGATCAGTTCTTGAGAGATATTTCTTTGGGTCCAGTTGAAACTCATGTAATGTCCCATTACACAGTAAATGGGTTTAACTTTTCCACCGAAGAACACTCCAGAACAAGGAAAACAAACAATGGTGGTGTTTGGGTTAAAGGTGATGATGATGTTGATTACTTTCGCATCATACACGAGATCTTAGAACTAGAGTATGTTGGTTTCCCAATAAAAAAAATTGTCCTATTTTGATGTAAGTGGTTTGATCGAAGCACAAGAGGAACAAGAGTACATAAAGAGCATAACATCATTGAAGTGAAGTACAATAGGACGTATCCTGTTTACGATCCATTTGTTCTAGCGCAAAATGCTAAGCAAGTATATTATGTTCCTTATCCATTGCGTAGTGATAAGTCTGATTAGTGGGCTGTAATCAAAACAAAGCCTATAGGATGGATGGCAGTTGGGAATATGCTAGAGACTGCGTATCAAAATAAAATGCAGATTGATCACCAGCTAGTGGACATTGACTTAGTGGATAGTTTGAATCACCCTAAAAATATATTTGAAGAAGTTAATATTGCAGAAGAAGAAGTTGAGTGGGTCGGAGATGAGAAAACTTTCAAAGAAGGTGAATGGTTTAGTGGAGAGTCATTAGAAGAGGAGGATTAGTTTGTATAGGTTGTATTTATTATGTATTGATGTCTTTATGCTTTGTACTATATATTTACCTTTATGTTTCTTATTTAAGATTGATATGTAATATACTGTTTAAGATTGTTGTTTTCACATTTTCATAATTTATATAATAATAAAAATATTCTTATCTATCTCGTGTTGTTGGAGCGATTTGAAATATGAATTAGTAACTTGAAATTAGTTACTTGGAATATTTTCTTATATATTCATTTTGTAGGAACTAACTACTTCTTAACTTTACATAATTTAGATGTCAGGTAGAGGTGACAAAGGTAAGGAAAAAGTTAATCCTACAAAACAAAAAAAGATAAAACAACCTCCGCTTTATAGACGACCGACAACTATTCATATATCTAAGGGTCGGTTTGCTGACGCGCAAGTACACCCTCATATTCTAGGTCATATCAGCATTTGGTTCCTTCTCCTAGGCATGTGGGGATACTTAACGGGTCTACACCGACTCATTTTATTCCTATCACCGTGCCACCGCCATCACATTACTATCGGACGAACACTGACATATTGGACATCTACCATCATCAGTACCCTCATGTAGCAGTCACCCATATTTACACAGTGATTCAGCTAGATCTATTGGATTGTCGAATCTTCATATAGGAGGCACTCCATCCGGTGCTTCAGATCCGCCCACGCCAGTTCATCCACCAACACTTGCTCCGCAGCTCGGAGAAAGAGATAATTATGGGAGGTGTTCTCTTATTTCATATGAAATAGGATAAGATTTCTAAATATAATAACATTATTTATTTTTTATTAATATATTATTATGCTATATGAAATTACTATTTGATCTTGTGTTGTAGGTTTAAGCTGGATACTTGAGTTGAAAAAATTATGAGTAAATGCATTTGTCGGCACTTCAACGGCTACTGGACCAGTTGGCAAAAGGTTCTAGAAAATATTAGAAAAAAAATGTTTAAAGAATTTCATGTAAAGATTTAACTTATCAACTACTTAACACATTGTTAGAACAAAAAATTGAATATTATATTTTTTTTGTTATAGAAATATTACTGGTGGGATGATGTGAATGTATGTACTATAAGGAGGAATTTTTACAGAAGAGCTAGATCTAGATTTAATGGTCTGTTAGATTATGTCAGAACCTACTTGGTACGACCTGATTGGATACTTGAATCCATATGGCAACAGTATATTCGCTATTGGAATAGCGAAGAATACCAATTGTTGAGGGACAAAGGAAAGAAAGCCCGGGCATCATCCAAGGGTGGCTCTCTACATACTGCGGGTGCAGTTAGTATGATTGTTGTGGAAGAAAAAATGATATGTAACTTTTACAGTTTTAATTGTTTGTTTCTTTTTAAATTTTTAATTATTTAAAGATTAATAATTTTTCATATGCGGAAGAAAGAAAAGGGTAGGAAGATATCCTTCGATGAGGTATTCAAGGACACACATATGAAGAAGAAAAAGAACCCGACTGATGAAGATGTCTGGGTTGAGCTTCATGCAAAAGTTGCCATGTAAGAATCAAATTTTGAATTTATGAATCTTTTTCTCAAAGTTGATATTATTCACGTATAAGTACTTTAATGTTTTTTGACTATTAATTTTAATTTTACTTTGAATATAGGACAAATATATGCAGCTTCTTGGTGAGTTTCGTAGTACTCAACCTCCTGAAAGTCAGGGTGACCCAATACCCAAACATGTAGAGGAGTAGTTATGGGAATAAACTGTGGGTCCTATAGTTAGAGGCCATTACTACGGATACCACAGAAATTATTTTGGCGATAATGTTAGGTCTTCCTTTGGCCCTACATCCTATACCTTGTCACTTGATAAAGAAACCGTTGAATTACTAAAAAATACAATTTTTAAACTCACTAAGTAGTTTGCTGCAGTGAGAGAGAGGGCGTTGAAGGAGGAGGAAACATCATCACAAATCAGGATGTTGTAGGAGTAGTTCAACTATTTTATTCAATCTGCAGGGATTATTCCTCCATGTCCGAGTGATGCGGTTCAAGCTCCAAAAGTTATAAACCCACTGGATGATATCAGCACAGATGAGGAATCAGATCCTACGTGTGCGGCTGAGGATGCAGAAGACGAAGACGATGATAATGAGTGGTAGTTGTTTGACTTTTGTATGTGTTGTAGTTTGGATTTGGAGATGACTTGTAGTTTTTACATTTTGGTATGTTTTTAGAGTTGTATTGTATGTTAGTTGTGTGGGAATACACTTGGTTTGTTGTTGTTGTTGTTGTATTGTATGTTGTTGTTTCATTTGTTCAGCTTGTTGCTTTTTTTTTAAATCTCAAAAAAATCGACCACATGTGGTCGGTTTTTTAAAAAAAAATGTAGAAAACCGACCATATGTGATCGGTTTTTCTGAAAATTTTACAAAAAACCGATAACAAGTGGTCGGTTTTAATAAAATTAATTAATTATTTTTTAAAAAAAAGACCACAAGTTGTCGGTTTTAATAAAATTAATTAACTAATTTTAAAAGTAAACCGACCACAAATAGCCAGTTTTAATAAATGTAATTAGTTAATTTAAAAATAAAACCGACCAGCCAGTTTTAATGAATGTAATTAGTTAATTTAAAAATAAAACCGACCACTTGTGGTCGGTTTATTTTGAATTTTTTATTTTTAAAATTATTTTTTTCTATTTTAATAAAATAATAATAAATTTTTAAAATATATATATATTTAAAAAAAATGACCACACGTGGTCGGTTTATAAAGAGATACCACACTTTTATCAACCACGCATTTTGGCCAGTTTTGTGGTCAAAAATTCAGGAAAATCGACCACATGTCGTTGGTTTTTGTGGTTGGTTTTCCTGTTTTTTTAGTAGTGTTCCTCTCTCAAAATTTCTCCACTAATTTCCTCACATGGTGAATGGCCTCACTAGTCGAGCGACCTAGCATAAAACCGAACTGATTCTTAGAGATAATACTAAAGGGTAAAATATGATTATGTAATAGTAATAATTAAGGGCATAATTAAAAAGTAAAATAAAATATAGCATACCACCAAATCGGTGATTGCATAAAGTGAGGGTTTTCATGGTTACCAAACCATGAAATCAAACCATATCACATACCATGCATTTTAAGAAATAGTCAAAACAAACATGGTTCTCTTAGTAACCATACCATGGAAAACCACCATCCAAACATTGTATAAGATAGCAACATGAAGAGGCACAGCAAGGGATCACATATCATGTCAAGACCCTATTTGAAATATAGAGACTCATAGGAGAAAGTAGAACCATGATCAAATAATACTGAAGTAGGTAGTTGATATACTGGGACGATACCTGTAATAACTGCATTAGATGACTCTGTCTCGGGTCTACCTTTAAATGCATAACATTGTTCAAATGTTGGCCGAAGTTAATCATACCAAATTGATAGATTTTCAAAATTAAAAAAAACTCACATAATACTCAACCAACCATTTTGAAAATTAGGACACCACTCCTGCGCACTGCAAATATCACACAACTACAAAAAGGGGCAAAAAGGTCATAGTGCACCAAAAATTTTAAAAAAAAAACAGGCTAAGGATTGTTATATAAAAAGACGGATTCTTTTTTTTTTTATTATCTGAGGAAAGAAGTAGCAGGTGAATATAGAAGATGAAAGAGGCTTGGATTTTCTATAAGCTGTTATAAAATTTTATAAAGATTGATTTAGTCTCAATTTTAAGATAAATACCAAAGTTATCTTTTTTTGTGGAACTATACTACTCGTATTGACTTTAGTTACCGTTTACTACTTATTTAGATTACTAGTGGCGATAGGCCCGTACTAAAAGCCTAGGCCCTCATGTTAAGATTAAATTTTTAAAATTATTATGAATGCAGTGAAATAAATTGTCATAATTTAGTATTGATATATTTATATAGAGTATGAGTGTATTTAAAAATTTAATCGCAGTTTATATTCTACCAATAATTTTACTATCAAAAGTTTAGATCTTTCAGTAAGTGTTAAGGAAATATATTTATGATGAAGAGGCATAAAAGATTAAATTTTTTTAAGTTATATAAGTTTAAAATTATTCTGATTTATAATACTTTTTCTTTTATTTCAATTTAAGTGACACTGATATAATTTCGAGAGTCAAACAAACATCATGATCGAATTAGCGAAGCAGACATGTCTTAAATGACTCATAACAACTAATTAGAAGTGATATGGCAAAATTATGATAAAAAATACTTGTGAAAATAATTTAAGTGGGCATCATATAAGATGTCAAGTTAATTTGAAAAATCAAGAGTTAATTTATCATTTTATGTCTATTTTACCCTTTTTAAATATTATTAATTTTTTAATACTTAGATGACTTATAATAATTAATTAGATGTGATATAGTAAAATTATGAATGAAGCAGCGAATCAGACATGTCATAAATGTCTATTTAAATTTATTTTAATTAAATATTATTAATTTTTTAATACGTAAATAATATATTATAGTAATTAGGGGTGATATAATAAAATCGTGAAGCAAGCAGTGGCCGGCAAGCATATCGACCACTAAAATGAAAAAGTAGTTAAAAAATTAAAATTTAATTTCCTTGTTTACGTATTTTATGCTTCATTTAGCTGTACCTAATAAAAATTGATATTTTGATTATTCAGATCTTAGCTCGTAATTATGTATTTGAATTTTTGTTTGAATGTATTCATTTAGATCTCAGTAGGTGTACTACTTCCATACTTTCTTTCTGAAACAAGTATTACTATTGCAAAGTACTTCATCCAACCACTTTTAATTCATAATTTTTTATCTATTTTATCCTTTTTAATAAATATTATTTATAATTTAATATTCAAATGCCTTACAATAACTATATAGAAGAGGTATAATAAAATTACTATAAAAATACTTGTGAAAATAAGTTAAGTGGATCCTATATAAGTCGTCAAGTTAATTTAAAACATTAATAGTTAACTAATTAGAAGTGATATAGTAAAGTTACAATAAAAAGTACCCATGAAAAAATTTAAGTGGATGTCATGTTAGTCATCAAGTTAATTTAAAACATCAAGAGTAAACTTATAATTTTGTGTCAATTTTACCTTTTTTTTATAAAATATTATCAATTTTCTAATATTTAGATTATCTATAATGATTAATTAGGGTTGATATAGTAAAATCACGATTGAAGTTGTTGAAGCAGACATGCCATAAATGTCTATTGTACTTTTTAATTAAATATTATTATATTTTTAATACAAAGATGACTTATTATAATTAATTAGGGATGATACAGTAAAATCATGGTTGAATCAACTAAAGCAGACATGTCATAAATATCTATTTTACTTTTTTTAATTAAATGTTATTAATATTTTAATACATAAATGACTTATAAAAATTGATTAGGGATGATATAGTAAAATTACGATCGAAGCAGCTGAAGCAGACATATCATAAATATCTATTTTACTTTTTTAATTAAATATTATTAATTTTTTAATACGTAAATAAATTATAATAATTAATTAAGGATAACATAGTAAATCAGGATTGAAGCAACTGAAACGGGCATATCGTCCACAAGCTACCTTCTTTAGCAGCTTTATTCCCACTTATATATTAGTAATATATACAGCTAAAAATAAATATTTTAACAAAAAAAGGGGAGCATTAAAAGGAAAAAAAGAATAGTTGTGGGCGCTGAAATTTTATTAAATTTAAATCCGTACAAAATTTGAATTATATTAAATTTAAAATATATTAGTCCCAAATAAATATTGTGTATATTGCGGATTAATATAATTGGATTAATTATTTAAGTCAAAGCATGTATGGATTTTAACAAGGTCCAATATTTATTGGGTTAGTCCATTAATTTGGGCTACAAATGATGAGCACACTTTATTAAGCCCAAGATATTGTCATATTCTAGAGGCTCAAATAAGCTCCACGTGTAAAATGACGTGGCATGAATCCAATAGGACCATGCCACATATCCAAATGATGTAGCAGGCCCATGAAATCAAAGCCCATAAAAGTTTCCATGTCACTCAAATCTGATTGGTTAAAGAAAGTCCATTTTCATCATGACTCTTCCTTTTCCACGACTATAAATAGGGGTCTCATATTTCAGAAAAAAAAAATCCCCCAGAACTCAAACAAGAAGAAACAAAAAGCTCGTGGATCAAACACCGCAATTTTTCTACAAAGCTCAGGCATTCAAAGCAAGTTCATCAAGATTCAAGATCAAGACCGCAATATTCATGAACAAGCTCAAAAGCCTTTGAATTCAAGCACAACTCAAGATCAAATCCCTCAAATCAACAAATCAAATTCAAATTCAAGATCAAGCATTAAGTCCTTGAATTTATATTTGAAAAGACGAATTGGAGGATTCATAGAGATTGTAATACTCACATATTGAAATCAATAAAATGAATGTTGTAATATTTTTCTTATCTCGATTATTTATTTTTTGACCTCAAAAATTTTACTATCCAATAAATTCTGGCATGCCCAGTGGGATAATATCTACCTCTCATCTCAACTTTTCTAACTTCAAAGTTCAACAACACTTAAATGACTTCCAAGAAGGTCAACTCTCAATCAACTGCTTCTAAGGCTGCTGACTCAAAGTTCTCTGATGAAGTAGAGAGCATCCTTGGTGTTACTTTTGGAACCTTAGGAGCTGTCACGAGGAGCAAGGCTGGCTTGCTAGGACAATAAACACATCCAGTGTCGTCCATGCCAACTCTAGTTTTTTTGGATCTTTAACCCCAAAAGGAATGAAGTCAAATGCAAGTTCTTCGGAAGAAGGAAGTAGTGTGGCAGAATCGCTTAAGAAGACTCTAGATCTACTTGAGCACTCTGGTTCCAGATACTCTAGCACAAAGAGCAATGGTCATTCAACAAATGTGTCATCTTCACTTACATTGCATAAGCTAAGCACTTTAAAGATCAACTTATATGACAATCCATGTTACTCTCCAACATCTCCAGTCATCATGCAAGAAATTGTGACTGATGCCTCATCTATGGAGGAGCAGCTTGCAAATCTAACAAAGGCAATTGAGGGCCTGACCAAATTTGTTCAGAATCAAGAGGCTCGAATTGATAAGATAGTGGATAGGGCGGACGGTCTGATAGACGAAGATTCTAGCCATGCACCTGGAAAATCTCCATAGGTTCATGAGACAGAAAATCTTATAAAACAAACGCCACCGATTAAAGAGGTGCAAGTTTCTTATGAGGAAATAATCCCGATTGGGCAATTGTAGAAATTCACTGAAGGGCCCCTCAAAGACAAGTATGATGTTGTCACCAAATATTCCTTTATATATGAAAAGCCCTACACTGAGAAGAAAGATAGCCTCAAAATGCTTGTCAGCTATCAATCCCCCAAATTTCAATAATTTGAGGGCAAAGGGAACCCAAAGAAGCATATCGCACACTTTGTTGAGACATGTAACAATGCTGGGACTTACGGTGACTATCTTGTCAAACAGTTTGTTCATTCCCTAAAATTAAACACCTTTGATTGGTATACGGGCCTTGAGCCTAATTCCATTGATAGTTGGAGACGATTGGAGCACGAGTTCCTAAATCACTTTTATAGCATAAGGTGTACAGTGAGCATGGTAGAGCTTACAAATACTCAGCAAAGAAAGGATGAACCAGTCATTGACTTTATCAATCGATGGAGAAATACTAGCCTAAACTGCAAAGATAGGCTCAACGAACCTTCTACAATAGAGATGTGGATCTAAAGAATGCACTGGGAACTTTTCTATATCTTGAAAGGTATTAAGCCTAAATTCTTTGAAGATCTACTGGAAGGGATCAGCACTTATCCATGACCCTCAAAGGGTAAAGGATAAGCAGGAACCCAAAAAATGGGGTAAGTTTGTCCCCAAAAATGACAAAAAAGAGTCTATGAATGTTGATGAGTCTCCTGTGAAGGTCACCACAAAGGTGAGCAAGAAGCAAAGTGTGAAAACAACTTATGGAGCACGTCCAAATTAGAAAACTTTAAGGAGATATAAAAAAGGGAATATCCCTTCCTTGATTCTAATGTTGCTAAGATTTTTTATGAACTCCTTGAGCATAAGCTCATTGAACTCCCAAAGATAAATCATCCCAATAAGTTGGAAGGACCAATGACCTTAATTATTACAAATAGCATAGTCTCATAAGTCACCCTCTGGAAAAGTGCTTTGTCTTTAAAGAAAAAGTCATGCAATTGGTAAAAGAGAAGATCTTCTTTAATGATGAGATAGCTAGTTCTCATCAAATATCCATCACATTTGGCTCACTCGATCCAGTCCAAATATGTTTTGAAGAGCATAATGGGAAAATATTAGAGCCTGACAGGTCTTCAGTTAACGAAGGTGATAATGAAGGTTGGACTCTGGTGACCAGGCTCAGATGCAGGAGGACGAGTTGCGAAAGAAGTCATCTGAGAAGCTAATCAAAAGGAGAATGGTGAAGAAAACAAGATAACAGAAGCCCGTTGAACTTCTAAAGAAGCATAGGGAGATGAAACTTGACCACCAAAAAGCTCGGCGTCTGGTGACTTTAGAGGAATTCTTACCGAGTTGGTTTCATGTAAAGACTGCCCAAGTCAACCTTGAGGCATCTTGTTTTAATACTGCCAAAGAGAGGGCAAAGGGTGAAAATATACCCATAGAAGTTCCTTCATCCTCTGAACCACTTACTAAACCTCTTGGCCAAGAGGCACATGTATGTTATACAAAAATCACATTCATAAATAATGATCTTCTGCTTGGTGAGGCCCTACATAACCATTTTTTATACATGGTGGATCAAATTCTAGGAAAGAAGATCAATAGAATCCTGATAGATAAGGGATCTGGAGTCAACATCCTGCCTATCCACACAATGAAGGAACTTGGCATCACTACTGTTGAACTGGATGAGAGTCGTATAATGATCCAAGGCTTCAACCAAGGGGTCCATGGGGACATGGGATCTATCAAGTTGGGGATTCGTATGGATGATTTTCAATCAAATGCATTGATGCATGTGATCGATGTCAAACTTCATATAATATATTATTGGGTAGGCCTTGGGTGCACGGAAACAAAATTATCTCTTCTTCCTACTATCAATGCTTGAATTACCTCAAAGGTAGAGTGGAAACAAAAATAGTTGCGGATGACAAGCCATTCACTATAGCTGAGTCACATTTTGCCGATGCAAAATTCCACTTAAAGAATTATGTTGTGGATGAGAAAAAGGTTAAAGATATTATCAATACCAAGTGTGACGATCTTACATCTAAGAAGGTTGTAGTGAATGTCGAAAAAGTCACCACCAAGAAGCCCCTCTTCACTTCGAATAAAGAAAGAGTCGCACCTACAAAAAAAGGCAACTCTTGTTCTTCGCTGCGTGCCAAAAGTGAAGAAAGAGAAAGATCACCCATTGATGCCCAAGATAATGTGCTAAAGGGACTAAATTTACCTATTAGAAAGATTGATGCAATAAATCCATCCTCAAGACTACTTGAAAAGTCTGAGCTCAAATCTGCCACAAGATATGACACTCCCTACGAAGCGTACGAAAGAAGGGTTCAACCAAAATATACAAGTTATTTGTAAAGGCTAGATACAATCCTAATGAGCCATCAAGGTTGGGCAAAATTCCATCGGAGGGTACAACTAGGCAGGCACATAAAGGCATAGGATACACGCAGCCACCTCCAATTCGCATCTCCATAATAAAGGCAGTCAGTAGTTACATCACCGTGAAACAAGAATCCATTGCTGCTAGTAAAAGACCCTCTGTATTTGATAGATTTAGAGAATCAATCGCAAGAACTTCTATGTTCGAAAGATTGGGCCCTCTAAATAAGAAGAAAAATAACAAGCATCGGAGAAGTTATCAAAGTACAATAATGCACTCTTTGCCTAAGATGCAAAATGATTTCCAAAGTTTGATTCCTTTTAAAATAAGGTGGCAGATGGAACTAGTAGTTTCATAGAACGAGGTGCTAAAATCAAAGGCTCATACTGTGGTTTATACCAAGCAACGTAAAGAGAATGAAGAAAGTGTTAGCTCTTAATATCATGTTACGACCTAGAATGAGAAAGATGTTTTATCTTAAATGAAGGTTGATGAAGAGATAGAAGATGTTTTCTGGTGTTATCATATATCCGTTAATGGCGATGATCCTCAAGAGGAGAAAGATACTGGAGATGCTCCATCATAACTTAAAGAAGGAGTAAAGGCCACAATAGATCCCTTGAAGGAAGTTAATCTTGGAACTGATGAAGACCCAAGACCAACTTACCTGAGTGCATTTCTAGAAGTGGGGGAGGAAATCGCGTATATGGACATACTTAAAGAATATATGGATGTCTTCTCCTGAAGATATAAGGAAATATATGTCTTTTATCCAAAAGTAGTAGTCCATCAGTTGGCCGTCAAGAATGGTGCCCATCCTGTTAAGCAAGCCCAAAGGCACTTTAGGCCACAATTGGTTCCATTGATCAAAAATGAAATTAAAAAACTCATTGAAGCTAGATTTATTCATGAAGTCAAATATCCCACATAGATTTCAAGTATTGTTCCAGTACGGAAGAAGAATGGCTAAATTCGAGTTTGTGTCGACTTTCGAGATCTTAACAAAGCATATCCTAAGGATGACTTTCTAATCCCCATACCAGAGTTGATGATTGATGCCACCACTGGTTATGAGGCAATGTCCTTCATGGATGGTTCATCCAGCTACAATCAAATTTGCATGGCACCAAAGGATAAAGAACTCCCTGCATTTCGTATGCCCAAAGGTATTTATTACTACAAGGTGATGCCTTTTGGTTTGACAAACACTAGCGCCACTTATCAAAGGGCTTTGCAGAACATCTTTGATGGCCTAATCCATAAAAATATTGAATGCTACATGGATGATCTAGTGGTAAAGTCAAAAAAAAGAGACAACCATTTAAAAGACCTAAGAATGGTGTTTGAGTTACTTCAAAGATATCAACATAGGATGAATTTACTAAAATGTGCCTTTGGAGTTACTTTCGTAAAGTTTCTCAGCTTTATTGTCAACACCGAGGAATTTAAATTGATCAAGCCAAGGTCGATGCAATTTTGAATATGCCCGAGCCTCAAAATATTCATGAGTTAAAAAGACTTAAAGGAAGGCTAGCATATTTAAGGAGGTTCATCTCAAACCTGGCTGGAAAATGTCAACTATTTAGTCATCTCATGAAGAAGGACACTCCCTTCGAATAGGACCAAGCTTGTCTTAATGCTTTTGAGAGTATCAAATCATACTTAATGAAGATACCAGTTTTTACGGCACCCATACTTAGGAAACCATTAATACTCTACATCGCAGCACAAAAGAGTTTAGTTGGAGAACTACTGGCTCAAGAAAATAATGAAGGCAAAGAAAAATCTCTTTACTATTTGAGCAGAATGATGATGTAGAATGAGCTAAAGTATTCATTGAAAAGTTATGTTTGACATTGGCCTTCTCAATTCAAAAGATGAAATACCACTTTCAAGATCATGTTGTCCGTCTTGTGTCTAGGGAAAATTCCATCAAGTTTTTAATGTCGAAACCAGTCCTTAGTGATCCACTTGCAAGATGGTACCTTCAATTTCAGCAGTTTGAGATTGTGTACGTTCCCCAAAAGGCTGTAAAAAAAAAAGCATTGGCTGACTTCTTGGAAGACCACCTGATACCTGATGATTGGGAACTGACCGATGAACTTCCTAAGGAAGATACAATGGTTATTGAAGTTATACCCCCGTGGAAGATGTACTTTGATGGTGCAGCACATCGAGATAGAGCTGGTGCCTGTATGGTGTTCGTCACTCCACAAGAAGAGGTCCTCCCATACTCTTTTACCCTAACAAATCATTGCTCTAATAATGTTGCTGAATATCAAACTTTAATACTTGGACTTGAGATGGCAGTTGACATGAAATAACTGCAATTACAAGTCTTTGGTGACTCCCAACTGGTGATCAAGAAACTTTGGGGAAGCTATAAAGTTAGAAAGCCTGAGCTATGACCATATCATGATTATGCACAGAATTTGATAGGGTGGATTGGAGAGGTAACCCTTCAATATGTGCCAAGGAGAGAAAATAAGCAAGCTGATACCTTAGCTGCTTTGGCCTCAACCCCAACTCTTCCAAATCAGACGTGAGTTGTTATCCGCTAAGAATGGGTACTACTGTCATTAGATGGGGATGTAGAAACAAGGTTGAATACCTCATTGCCGTATCTTATAGTGTTTGGGAGAGGAAGAAGCAATTCAAGCTTTGTAAGAAGTGCACTAGGGAGTTCATGGATCACATCAGTTTGGATCTAAGATCCATTTTCACATTAAAAAGATGGGATATTATTGGCCAACGATGGTGAAAGATTGTTTGGACTATGCTAGAAGATGCAAAGATTACCAATTCCATGCAAATTTCATACATCAACCTCTAGAGGTACTACATCCAACTGTAGCATCTTAGCTATTCAATGCTTAGGGAATGGATGTTGTTGGTTCACTACCAAAGTCATCTGGTGGACACTTATACATCTTGGCTGCGACAAATTACTTCTCAAAATGGGCCGAAGTTGTTGCCCTCAACGAAGTAAAGAAAGAACATTTTGCAAACTTCATCTGAGTGAACATCATCTACTGCTTTTGAATCCCTCAATATATAATAACTAACAATGGCAAGCCGTTTGATAAAAAAACTGATCAATAAGATTTGTGATCTCTTTGGCTTCAAGCAGCGCAAGTCTTCTATGTACCATGTTGCTGCCAACAGTTTCAATAAGACTTTGTGCAACTTATTGAAGAAAGTTTTCTCTAAATCCAAATGAGACTAGCATGAGCGAATGGAGGAAGCTTTATGGGCATATAGGAAAACTTACTGTACACTGATGCAAGCAACCCCATATTCACTTGCTTTTGGAGTTGAAGCAGTCCTATCACTTGAGCATCAAATACCTTCTTTGAGACTGTCTATTCAAGAAGGCTTAGTAAAATTTTGAATGTTATCAAGCCCAGATATCTCGTTCTTTCAATAGAAGGGTCCGTTTAAGGTGCTTCCAAGTTGGAGATAAAGTCCTTGCAGTAAGGAGACTCATTATCACTCCTCATAAGTCCGGGGCCAAATTTACCCCAAAGTGGGATGGAACATATGTCATACAAAAAGTATATTCAAATGGTGCTTACAAGCTTGTTGATATAGATGGCGTGAGGGTTGGACCCATCAATGTCAAGTTCTTGAAAAAGTACTATCCTTAAAGGGAGATGACACTCCTTAAGGCATGATATAAACTGCATGTCCACTCCTGGCCTGCAAGAGTATAAACTATGTGCGGCTCAAAAAAAAGTTTTCTAGGTTGAAAATCTTGAAAGAGGAAGCCTAGGAAAAAGTTAGGACAAAAAAAACACTCACCCCAGAACTACGTTGTGACTTGATCCTCTTTACTTAGGTGCGTAGGCACTTGGAATTTCATTTTGAGTTCAGTTGCATGAGTGTCAAAACAAATATGTTCCTGCATTATCTACCATATGGATACCAAGTATGAAACTATTCTAATTAAATTTTGGACTTACTCTAAATATTTGTGACTCAATGAGGGAAACCCATCGAAAAGAAAGAGAGTTCCTTCAATCGGATTTGGAATGCTAAAGTTCTCTAAGCCTACAACTAGAAGGATCTCAAAATTTTCATGCCTTAAGGTGGACAAGATTTGTTCTTTTTCACCTTCAGAAGGCTTCTAACGAGTTTATCCTTAAAGTATATTGAAATTTTTATGCCTTAAGGTAGACCAGATTTGTTCTTTTTCACCTTCAAAAGGCTTCTAACGAGTTTATCCTTAAAGTATATTGAAATTTTTATGCCTTAAGGTGGACAAGATTTGTCCCTTTGCACCTTAAGTTTGTCTTAGGTAGTGTATTGATCTAAGTGTTAGGTTGTCATTCACAATGTAATTACATGTACTAATCCTATTGGGTTAGGGAACTTGTTTTGCATACGCATTGCATTAGTTAATTTTGAATCATGGAGGGTATTGTAAATACTTATGTCGGTTGGATATGTGAAAATTGGTTTTATAAAAAGTGACTACCGTAGTAACCTTGGTTTTTCTCCAAGTTAAGTGTCTTAGTGAGTTAATCTATTTTGTTTGCCCGAGGACACATCAATGTTCTAACTTGATGGTGTTGATGTTCCATGGTCCTACAACACTTAAGACACTTAAATCTATGAACATTTTTATGTTTAAGGGTATTTCTATGTAGATTTGATAGGATTTTTGCATGATTGCAGGATAAATAGGCTTGGGGAAGAAAGGCCCTAAATTAGAAAAAAAAAGGCATTAGATGATCAAAGATACGACCATAGGATCTGAGCACAATCATTCCAAGGCGTCCATATCATGATCTATAGGATGTTTCTTAGATGTTCACTCCGTTTACCCCGTTTGTCCACCCAAATGGCCATGAAAATTTAAACAGAAGCTTACGAGCTGTCATAAGGAGTAAGGCAGGATTGCTAGGACAACAAACACATCCAGTGTCATCCATGCCAACTCCAGTTTTTGGATATTTAACCCCAAAAGAAATGAAGTCCAATGCAAGTTCTTCGGAAGGAGGAAGCAGTGTGGCGGAATCACTTAGGAAGACTCTAGCTCTACTTGAGCACTCTGGTTCCAAATACTCTGGCGCAAAGAGTGATGGTCGTTCAACAAATGCGTCATCTTCACTTACACCGCATAAGCTGACACTTTAAATATCAACATATGCGACAATCCATATTACTCTCCAACATCTCCAGTAATCATACAAGCAATGGTGACTGATGCATCACCTAAGGAGGAGCAGCTTACAAATCTGACAAAGACAATTGAGGGACTGACCAAATATGTTCAGAATTAAAAGGTTGGAATTGATAAGATAGTGGATAGGGTGGACGGTATGATAGATGGAGAGTCTAGCCATGCACCTGGAAAATCTCTAGAGGTTCATGAGACAGAAAATCCTGTGAAACAAATGTCACCGATTAAAGAGGTGCAAGTTTCTTCTGAGGGAATAATCCCGATTGGGCAATTGTGGGAATTCATTGAAGGGGCCCTTAAATAAAAGTATAATGTTGTTATCAAATCTTTCCTTGCATAAGACAAGCCCTACACTGCGGGGATAGATAGCCTCAAAATACCTGCCGGCTATCAAATCAAAGCCCATAAAAGGTGTCATGTCACTCAAATCTGATTGGTCAAATAAAGTCCATTTTCATTATGACTCTTCCTTTTCCACAACCATAAATAGGTGTCTCATAATTCAGAAAAAAGAACCTCAGAACTCTAACAAGAAGCAAGAGAAAGCTCGTGGATCAAATACCGCAATTTCTCTACAATGCTCAGGCATTCAAAGCAAGTTCATCAAGACTCAAGATCAAGACGGCAATATTCAAGAACAAGTTCAAAATCCCTTGAATTAAAGCACAAGCGAAGATCAAGTCCCTCAAATCAAGTTCAAATTCAAAATTAAGCTTTAAGCCCATGAATTTATATTTGAAAAGATGAATCAAAGGTGTAATACCCCAAAAAATCCAAACCAATAATAGAGCCATGTACCAAGATCATTCATAGTACATCATGGTTCTTTTATAGTTTTATGAGTAGGTTTGATGTATATTAAGGCTTCAAATAACTCCTAGCTATCAGACGAATCAAAACATTCCTCACCGATCGAATTCTTGAGAAAGATATTTCCATAGTTATATTCAAACAAGAATATCTCTCATTATACTTCGAATTTTTAATCTCATGACCTATCGACAGATAGATAATTGAATTATCTTTCCAACTATACCGATTTTACCTAAATCCAATATCGAAGCAAAGAGTTATTCCTATTTTACTCCAGCATGTCAGGCTGGAAACTGTGTGACGACGTTCATAGTAGCTTACCACATTTGTGACGCCCTACCATGAAGGTCGTCAGACTAGGCAGAATCCAACTCCTGTGTGACGAAATTCATGGTAGCTTACCACATTTGTGACGCCCTACCACGAAGGTTGTCAGCCTTAGGCAGAAACCAGCTCTTAAGTGACGATATTCGTGGTAGCTTACCACATTTAAGATGCCCTACCACGAAGGTCGTCAGACTTAGTCAGAAACCATCAGTTCCATCTCCTGTGTGACGACATTTTTTACGGCTTACCACACTTTTGACGCCTTGTCATAAATGTCGTTAGCTATGATTTTCAGCAACTAGGAATTTATTTCATAAGGGTATTTTGGTATTTTCCATTCACTTCCCACGACTTATAACCCTCAAGAAACGTATTATCTTCCATTCTATTTAGTTGAAACATCTTAAAAACCCTCTTTTATACTTTCAACCACTAGATTAGGGTTTTCTCTCAAGATCATCTCCTCAGGAACAAGAGCATTCTTTTCCAAAGGGGTTAAACCCTAGTCAAGAAAAATCAAGGGCAAGCCTAAGTAATTCTTCAAAAACCTTTAGAAACATTATATCTCTTTCAATATTCAATCACTAAGGTATGCGTAGTGTTCATCTATGGATTTAATTCGTTCATAGAGTTCAAGAACCATGTTTTTAAATGTTATTTTGTAAAATTTTGTGGTAATATAAGCATGTACACGTTGATGATTGTTGTTCAAGTTTCAAGATGATAGCTAAGGATGTTTTTCATGGAATATATATGTGATTGTTGGTTGAAAATTATGAACTTTGGGAGGGTTGAGCTAATGCAAGTATGAAATCCGCCTATGCCTTAAAGAATGCATGTAAGGTATTTGATAAAATGCCTAGGATGTTAGAAGTTCATATTTACATGATTTTATGATATGTAAATGACAAGTCCATGTTAGCGATACACTTTAATATGAATGCCTATGTTATTTATGTATTCTTATGGTGATGGTATGAAGCATATATGATGATGGAAATATAAATTTTATGTGCGAATTATATCCATGCTTTCCCTACCATGTTTGAGGTGTTGATTAAATACATGAAGTATACTATCCCCTACTTATGATATAGCGAATTGTGGACTCCAATCTTATGATCAAGTCATGTCATGTGTGTCAGTTTTCTTCTATCGAGTCCTGGGGGTATTCATACCCGAAAAACATAGTTGTGTGCCTAGAGCCATGCCATGTTGTCACGATAATCTCAGTCAAGCTATAATACATAGAACTCAGTCAGTCATGTGACTCAAGAAACCTCAGAAATCTCATGATCCAGTTAACTCTCAGATAATAGTACTACTTCGTCAGTCAACGAAAGTCAGTTAATCTGTCCATGTACAGTCAGTTGAATTATGTTTAGTCTCTTCAGATGGGAGTAGAAGTTAGCGCCGAGTGAACCCAAGGATGGGAACTCACTTGTATATGAGGGTGTGACTCTTAGAAGTCATCCTTGCGTTCCAGAACTATATAGCCATCATAGGTTGAGATATCGCAGCCTGTTATATGAAGGTAGATAAGGTGGCTTAACCTGTTATATGAGGGTTCCCACCGTTCTCACTAGAGTTACCTGTTATATGAGGATTGCTCATATATTGTCCTTACCATTGGCATGGTATTGACACCCTTCCAGTTAGGGCAGAGATTGGACCTCATCTTAGCCATAATGGCACATATGGGGCATGTCGGTTAAACAACTACCTCCCATAGTTTCAGTATAGTCTCGATAAGAGAACTCAGACAGTTCTTTAGATATCAGTATACTAGGACTGTTAGATACGGTCAAATTCAGTTATAGCACAGAACTCAGAGAGTTCAACCAGATTCAGGGCTGTCAGATACAGTCATCCATGTTATCAGAACTACGGTTCTAGCCATGTGTTAGCGTACAGATTTAGCCAACACGTACTCACGATCTTAGTTACTATGTCTGTATATTTGTACTCTTATGTTCATATCAGTCAGTCAGTAGTATTATTCATGCATGTAAACCCTTGCATTAGCCTACCTCACTCATATACTCAGTACTCCAGTAATATTGACGCATTTGCGCTATGGTGCTTTCTTTTCATGTTACACCATAGGTTCAGAGGCACGAGTCCTAGACTAGCAGTAGCAGTCGCATTCATCATACAAAGTTGCAGTGAGTCCTCTTTATTCGAGAACGAGATTATTTGATTTATTCATTTATTTCTTTAGTTCAGTTTTACGGAGTTAGTTGGAGACATGCTCCTTCAACTCCTTATTTCAGACAGTACTTAGAGGCTTTCGAATTTACACTCAGATTTAGCTTTCAGATTCAGTTTTCAATTGTTTTGGGTATTTTTCGCCTATATGGATGTTATATTATTTCAGTTGAACCTTATGGCCTATTATGCATGTTTTCCGCATTATTATGTCATGAATTGCAGTCTATAGGTACAGATATTTGTCATGGGTAAGGGTGTCAAGTGGGCCGGGTGTAACTAACCCGGCCCGATTTGATCCGACCTGATAAGCCCTAGGGCTTTAGGGTTCTGGGTCCCGGGCTGGTTATTGTTTTAAAATGAGCCTGGATAACCCGACCCAGACCAAGCCCAGTCCAGGCCCGCTGGTTAACCGGCCTGGCCCAACCCGGATACCTTTTTAAAAAAAAAAAATTTTAAAAAGGATTTTGGGCAAAACTAGCTGTTGACCCAACGGCTATATAGCCGTTTTTGGGTCCAAACGGCTAGTTTGGGCCCATTTATTAAAAAATAAAAATTAACTTTAAAAAATATTTTTTAATCCCAAAAAAAATTCAATAAATACCCTACAACTTCAAATCATTTTTCACACAATTTTTCACTCTCTCAAATCTCATTCTCTCTCAAATCTCAATTCTCAATTCTCGAATATTCAATATATTTAATTTTTTTAAAGTGTTCACTTTAATTTTTTAATTTTTCATTTACAAAGTACGAGCAGAAGTTTCTAAAGTCGCAACCTTCAGATACTTCCAAAATTTGGTATTGTTGTTCCATCTCTTACGTTTAATTTTTATTTATTGTATTAATAGTTTAATATTTAATTTTATTATATTTGTGTATCTTGAATATTTTAATTTAATTTAATTTATATTATGGATAAATTAAGAAACCTCGCTACTAAAGGTGTTAAAAAATTTTATTCCAGAAGCGGTAGTGGTAGTAAAAAGCGAATTACTAGCGGTAGAGGTAGTTCAAGTAGTAGATATACCCGTGTGCCTTCGCGTCCGATACCGCTTGGTACACCTTTTGAGGAAGAAATAGGTGTAGGTCCTCACGATATGGATTATGTAGAAGCTCAGGAAAATTACGGTATAGAAGAAGAAAATGAAGTAGATGCGGCTAATTTAGACAAATATAATGAAAATATTGCTGAGACACCCACAGTAGGAGATGCTAACGTTAGATCTAAATCAGTTAATCTCCCTCTCCGTCCTCCCAGTGCCCCAAGACCTCGTAAAAAAACTAGTGTTGCATGGCAATTTTTTGAATATATATCAGATATTGGGGTGAAATACAATATTTGTCAACAAATACATAAGCGTAGAAGTGGAGGCAAGCAAGGGGGTACGGGTAAGTTAATGAGACATATAGCTGAAGATCACAAAAGAGAGTTAAATATTGCATAAGGTGGTGGGGATGTTGGTGGGCCAACGCAAACTAGAATGGACCCAGCAACCGGTCACGTAGCGAAGAAGTATAATAAATTGAGAGACCGGGAAGAAATAGCTAAAATGGTAGTTGTGGGTTGTTTTCCTTTTAGTTTTCCTTCTTCTGATGCCTTTATTCATTATATACAAGAAATTTATAATCCTATGTTTAACGGTATTCCTAGAACTACTTGTCGGTCTGATATTTTTAGACTCCATTCACAATATTATTTTTATTTATCAACATTGTTAAAAAATAATCAATGTAGATTGTCCCTAACTTCTGATCTTGGTCGTGCTGTAAATAAAAATAATTATTTAACTGTTACTTGTCATTGGATGGATAGTAATTTCGTGATGCGAAAACGTATTCTTGCTTTCTTATATGATGAAGATCGTAAATATACTAGACAATTTATTGCTGATTCTATTGTTAAAATTGCTGGATATTATGGTATCGAAAATAAAATTTTATGTATTGCTTTTGATAATAATTCTAACAACAAGACTTCTATAACAAAAATAAAATCTACGCTATCTCCACCCTTGCCTAAAATTTTTCATATTAAGTGTGCATTTCATATATATAATTTAATTGTAAAAGATGATCTTAAGTTTTTTGAGCTTTATATTGAAAAAATTTGTCTTGCCGTTGGTTTTATTCAAGGAAATAATCGTAGATCGAAAATTAGAGAATTTAAAGCCAAATGTCAAGAAAATGAACTTACATCGATTTTGATGCCTGAGGAAATTGATACTAGATGGAATTCTACGTATGAATTTTTAAAAATTTGTTATAAATATAGAATTCCTATTACACTAGCTTTTAACCAACATTACGGTTCATTTGCTGATTTTGCTGATTGCATGCTACATAATTCTATTGGGTTGTAATTAATGATTTTGTTAAGTTTTTAGAAAAAATTTATATAGCTACGGTTGACTTTTTTGGTGCTTATTATCCTATTGTTTGTAATATTTTGGCATATATAGCCGATATTTCTGATTTTCTCAAAGAATATAAAAATGAAGAAGGTTATAAAGAAGCTGTTGGCGCCATATTTACGAAATTTAAAAAATATTTTTTCGCGATTCCCCCTATTTACTTGGTTGGTACTATGCTAAATCTGTGCATGAAATATAATAATATGTGTCACTTTAGTACTCTTATTTATACTAACTTAGAAATAAATACTAATCATGATTTTGAACAAGTACATCCCGATTTGTGGACGACTACGGCTGATGCAAAGGATTACATAGAAAAATTATATAATCACAATGCTGATTTATTTGATTTAGCCGTACCTACAAATATCACTCCAACTGTCGCTCCTCATCCTCCCGAGGAGCCATCATCTTCTAAAAGGCTGGCACATAGTAATTTTTCTGATTCGTTTTATGATTTAAATTATGGGAACAATATTGATGAGATAACTTACACATCAACTTAGTGGGAAGAGCTAAAATATTATCTTCGGACGGCACCAGAGGATCGCAGACGACGGATCAACACGTTGGATTGGTGGAGGAGTAATGAAACACAATATCCTGTGCTTTCAAGATTAGCTAGAGATATCTTGAATGTTCCAATATCAACCGTTACATCAGAGAGCGCCTTTAGTCAGGGACGACAGCAGCTTGGAGACAACCAACACTCATTGGGAAGCAATGCAATGAATGTTTTAGTTTGCCTCAGAGATTGGATTAGAGCGGAAAGAAGAAACCAAGGAATAGAACCGGAGCCAAGCCACGAGCTGAAACTTGAAGAAATTATGACTTCATGGGAGAACTCAGCAGAATCAAGTCCAATGCATGGTTTTGCCCCCCTTGACTTCGACTATCCTATGCAAGTTCCCGTTAATATTAACATGAATGAGTTGGAAAAAATGATGCATAATTTGTAGATTTTTCATTCATGTAAATTATAAATTTTGGATCATTTTTTAATCAATAAAATTTCCAAATTCATTCACTCTTTAGTCCTTGTTTTTTATATTTTTTCATTTAACGATTTAAAATTTTAAATTGAATTTCTAGTTTTCTACTTTAAATTAAAAACTTACTTCAAATATATTATTAATTTACTATCAAATATTATTAATTTATTATATTAAGTAGCATATGTTTTGTATATTTGTGCATACATCTTCTAAAGAAGTGTATATTTAACGTATTCATGTGTACATATTTTATAAATTAGTATATTAATATACCTATATATATTTTAATGTATATATAATGTAGTATATTTTATAAGTAGTAGTATATATACATTGAATAGTGCGTATACACGTGTATATATCTGCTACAGAAGTGTATATTTAACGTATACATGTGTAAATGTTTTATAAATTGGATATCTTCTATAGAAATGTATATTTAACGTATACATATGTATATATTTTATAAATTAGTATAGAAGTATATCTATATATATTGTAATGTATATATAATGTAGTATATTTTATAAGCAGTAGTATATATGCATTAAATGGTGTGTATACACGTGTATATATCTTCTATAGAAGTATATATTTAATGTATACATGTGTAAATATTTTATAAATTGGATATCTTCTATAGAAGTGTATATTTAACGTATACATGTGTATATATTTTATAAATTAGTACATAAGTATATCTATATATATTGTAATGTATATATAATGTAGTATATTTCATAAGTAGTAGTATATATACATTGAATGGTGCGTATACACGTCTTCTATAGAAGTGTATATTTAACGTATACATGTGTATATATTTTATAAATTAGTATATAAGTATATCTATATATATTGTAATGCATATATATTTTAGTATATTTTATAAGTAGTAGTATATATACATTAATTGGTGCGTATACACGTGTATATATCTTCTATAGAAGTATATATTTAACGTATACATGTGTATATGTTTTATAAATTAGTATATAAGTATATCTATATATATTGTAATGTAAATATATTGTAGTATATTTTATAAGTAGTAGTATATATACATTGAATGGTGCGTATAGTCGTGTATATATCTTCTATAGAAGTGTATATTTAACGTATACATGTGTATATGTTTTATAAATTAGTATATAAGTATATGTATATATATTGTAATGTATATATATTGTAGTATATTTTATAAGTAGTAGTATATATACATTGAATGGTGG
>NC_061116.1:117308994-117390496 GCF_002878395.1 Capsicum annuum | reverse complement strand
TATTTATAATGTATATAGGTGGGTATATGTAATGTATATTGAAAGAAAGTTCTTTTTTTATATTTTTGACCGGGTTTGACTGATTTTTTAACCGGGTTTGACCGAATTTTAGTAGGTTTGACCGGGTTGGGTTAAGTGGGCCGGGTTAGGGTGGGTTTTAATTTTTTTACTGTTTGGCCAGCCCGGCCTGGCCTATCTAGCGCCAAAACCAGCCCTCAACCTGGTTAAAATAGAAGGGTCGGTTCTGGGTTGGCCCGGCCGGCCCGTTTGACACCCATAGTCATACGTTAGCTTGTGGTCCCTCAGGGTCATAAGCATCATGTAGCATTCCGGTTCAGAAAATTAGGGCGTTACAAACTTGGTATCAGAGCCTAAGGTTCAATAGAGTTCAAGGAATTCTGAAAGCCACATCTAGTAGAGTCTTGTGCATGGGTGTGTTACACACCACATTTATGTACAGGAGGTTATGAGATGTTTTAGGAACAGTTCTCTTTCTTCAGTATTCATGTCATGCTAGTAAGCAGAATTTCAAGTCAGTCTCTCAGTCTAATCCACTCTTCTCTTATTTCAGAAACATGTCTCCAAAGAGAAGAAATCTACTAGCTCCTCAGCCTAAAGATACTTTGGGCGAACATGTTTCTCATGCGGAGTTTAGGACCGCATTTACCACTCTTGCTCAGTCTGTAGCTGCCCAGAATGAACGACCAGCAGTCGTTTCGGTCAACCCAATGGCCAATTCAGCAGAAGCTAAGATTCGAGACTTCACCTAAATGAACCCTCCGTCCTTCTTTGGGTCTAAACCAGACGAGGATCCTTAGGAATTCGTTGACCAAGTCCAGAAGGTCATTGATATCATGGGAGTTACTTCTTCTCAGAGTAACGAGTTAGTCGCATACCAATTACAGGAGGTCGCTCACACTTGGTACAAGTAGTGGTTAGCGAAAAGGTTAGAGGATGCAGGTCCTGTTGAGTGGAAAGAATTCGTTATGACTTTCTTAGATAGATTCTTTCCCCAAGAGCTGAGAGAGGCCAAAGTTCTTGAGTTCATCAATCTTAGGCAGGGAAATATGATATTTAGAAAGTATTCTCTTAGATTTAGTCAGCTAGCCAGATATGGCCCTTATGTGGTTGCAGACAACAGGGCTAAGATAAGCAAGTTCATGTCAGGGTTGAATGATAGCGTGGTAATTAAGTGTAGGTCTGCAATGCTGAACAGTGATATGACTTTAACTAGGATCATGACCCTCGCTCAACAAATAGAGGAGCAGAAGTTTAAGACTGGGGAGAAGCATAATAAGAGAGCAAGAACAGGCAGTTTTAGTTTTGCTCAGCCCAAATCATAGGGAGAAAATCGTTCGCAGTTTCATCCTAAGTCAGTAGTTACAGCCCCTTCCTCCGCTAGTGCCCCAGGGTCGAAGTTCAGGGATGTAACAAAGACAGAGCACCAGGCTCTAATCTCAGGGCAGTGTTAGCAGTGCCTGAACAAACCCTCTTTGTCAGACTTATGGTAAGAACCACAAGGGTATTTTCATAGCCGGTAGTGATGTCCATTTTGGTTGTGGTAAACCAAGCCACAGGATTAGGGAGTGTCCTCAGCCAGGCCCTCAGGGTCAATAAAATTGTTCTGCAGCCCAGTCCGGTCACTCGAACCAGCAGGGTGCCACTTCCAGTGCTACTAGTGGGCAACGCCCAAATAGACTCTATGCTCTTCAGACCCAATAGGATCAGGAAAATTCTCCTAATGTCATTACTGGTACGTTACAGATTTTCCATGTTCATGTTTATACTTTGTTAGACCCAGGTGCATCCTTGTCTTTTATCACTCCATACATAGCAGGCGATTTCGGAATCAGTCCCAAAATTTTAGCAGAGCCTTTTTCAGTCTCTACCCCAGTGGGTAAAACCATCATAGTTCGGTGGGTATATAGGAACTACCCGGTTATGATATTTCAAAAATCCACGTTAGCAAATTTAGTCGAGTTAGAGATGACTAATTTTGATGTCATTCTCGACATGGATTGGCTTCATTCCTGCTATGCCATAGTCAACTGCAGAAATAGGATAGTTCAGTTTCAGTTCCTGAATGAGTCCGTCCTAAAGTGAAAGGGTAGCACTTCGTCTTTCAGGGGTCAGCTTATTTCCTACCTTCGAGCAAGAAAAATAATTTCTAAAGGGTGTGTGTATCGTCTCGTGCATTTTAAGGATTCCAGTTCCGAATCTCCCAGTCTTGAATCAGTCCCAGCGGTTAATGAATATTCAGACGTCTTTTTCGAAGATCTTTTAGGCATTTCTCCCAAAAGGGAAATAGACTTCGGCATAGACCTTCTCCTAGATACTCAGCCTATTTCTATTCCTTCATACAGAATGGCACCAATAGAACTTAAAGAATTGAAAGATCAATTGAAGGATCTCTTAGATAAGGGATTCATCAGGCCCAGTGTATCCCTATGGGGTGCGCCAGTCTTATTCATGGGCTAGAAAGACGGTGCTCTCAGAATATGTATTGATTACCGTCAGCTCAACAAAGTCACGGTCAAGAACAGGTATCCGCTACCTAGGATGGACGACTTGTTTGACCAACTTCAGGGTGCCAGTTATTTCTCCAAGATAGACCTCAAATCAGGCTATCATCAGCTCAGAGTTAGAGAATGTAACATTCTGAAGACAACTTTTCATACTCGGTATGGTCACTTTGAATTTCTAGTCATGTTCTTTGGTCTTACCAATGCCCCTGCATCTTTCATGGACTTGATGAACTGGGTGTTCAAGCAGTACTTGGACGCATTCATCATAGTCTTCATAGATGATATTCTAGTCTATTCTCGCACAGAACATGATCATTCAGACCATCTCATAATTGTTCTTCAGACTCTCAGGGAACACCAGTTGTTCGCTAAGTTCAGTAAGTGTGAATTTTAGCTAAGATCAGTAGCATTCCTTGGCCACAATTATTTTCGGTGATGGCATTAGAGTAGATCCTCAGAAAACCAAAGCGGTAAGAAACTGGCTTCGCCCTGTCTCTCCATCAGATATCAAAAGTTTCTTGGGTTTGGCTGGCTATTACCAACGTTTTGTCGAGGGATTTTCTTCTATTGCATCTCCTATGTCTAGATTGACTCAGAAGAAGGTCAAGTTTCAGTGGTCAGAACCTTGTGAAAAGAGTTTTCAGGAATTAAAGACTCGACTCACCTCAGCTCCAGTTTTATCACTTCTCGACGGTTCCGATGCATTCGTAGTATATTGTGATACATCCAGAGTAGGTTTAGGTTGTGTCCTCATGCAGCATGGTAGAGTCATATCCTACGCTTTCAGACAGTTAAAGCCCTATGAGAAGAATTATCAAACTCATAACCTTGAGTTAGCAGCAGTTGTCTTTGCCTTAAAGATATGGAGGCATTATCTATACGGTGTTCATGTAGACGTCTTCACAGATCATAAGAGCCTTCAGTATATCTTTTCCCAGAAAGATCTTAATCTTCGTCAGAGAAGGTGGTTAGAGCTCTTGAAGGATTATAACATGAGTATTCTTTATCATCCTGGAAAGGCCAATATAGTGGCCGACGCACTTAGTAGACTGTCCATGGGTAGTGTTTTCCATGTTGAGGACAGTAAGAAGAAATTAGCTCAGGAGATTCATCATCTTGCCAGACTAGGAATTCGCTTAGTCGACTCTTCAGAGGGTGGTGTATGTGTTCAGAGTAGTTCAGAGTCATCTCTAGTTTCTGAGGTGAAAGAGAAGCAAGACAGGGATCCTAGCCTTGTCAAGCCAAAAGAGTCAGTTCAGAGTTAGGAAGTAGAGGTTTTCCCCCAAGGGGGAGATGGTGTTCTTCGTTGTCAGGGTCGTCTGTATGTTCCCGATGTAGATGACTTGAGGTAGCGAATTCTTGCAAAAGCGCATGGTGCGTAATACTCTATTCATCCAGGGGCCACTAAGATGTATCGCGACTTGTGGGAGATCTATTGGTGAAGTAGGATGAAGAGGGATATTACAGAGTTTGTGTCTAAGTGCTCTATATATCAACAGGTTAAGATAGAGCATCAGAAACCTAGTGGTTCTATGAAGGAGTACACTATTCCTACTTGGAAGTGGGAAGAAGTGAACATGGACTTTGTGAAAGGTTTGCCTAGAACACGTCATCAGCATGATTCAGTTTGGGTCATTGTAGACAGAATGACCAAGTCAGCTCATTTCCTTCCAGTTCGTACCCCTTACTCAGCCGAGGATTATGCCAAACTCTATATTGAGGAGTTGGTCAGATTACACGATATTCCACTATCTATCATCTCATACAGAGGTACCCAGTTCACTTCTTACTTCTGAAAAGCATTCTAAAAGGGTTTTGGTACCCAAGTTTATCTCAGTACAGCGTTTCATCCTCAGACAGATAATCAAGCAGAAAGGACCATTCAGACTCTAGAAGATATGCTAAGGACGTGTGCAATTTATTTCAAGGGAAGCTGGGATGACCACTTGCCTTTGATTGAGTTTGCATACAATAACAGCTATTACTCTAGTATTCAGATGGCTCCATTCAAAGCTCTCTATGGTAGGAGATGTAGGTCTCCGATCAGTTAGTTCAAAGTTAGTAAGACCGTAGTCATAGGGACTGACTAAGTATTCGATGCCTTAGAGAAAGTTTAGTTAATCAGAGAAAGACTCCAGGCTACTCAGAGCCGACAGAAGTCTTATACGGATGTTCGTAGAAAGGATCTCGAATTTGAGTTCGATGACTATGTCTATCTCAAGATCTCTCCCATAAAGGGAATGAAGAGATTCAGCAAGAAGGGAAAGCTCAGTCCCCGATATGTCGGTCCCTTCAAGATTCTCAGTCGCTTCGACAAGGTAGCCTATGATCTCGAATTTCCTTCAGATCTAGCCTCAGTTCATCCAGTCTTCCTTGTCTCTTTGCTCAAGAAGTGCATAGGTGACCCAGCAGTTGTAGTCTCTATTCAGAGCGTTAACATTCAGAATAGTCTCTCTTATGAAGAGATTCCAGTTGAAATCCTCGACTATCAGACTCGTAGGCTGAGGAACAAAGAAGTCTCTCTAGTTAAGGTTCTTTGGCGGAATCAGTCCATGGAGGGAGCTACTTGGGAAGCAGAAGCAGACATGCGAACCAAGTTCCCTCATCTTTTCTCTGATAATTTAGACTTAGTTCGAGGTAACAATTTTCCTTAAGATTATTCAGTTACATGTTCAAAATTCCAGTATAAAATTGGTATCAAGTATCAGTGCATAGCTTATCATGCATTCATGAGTTCATCTTATCAGTCATGCATCAGATATGCATGTTCAGTTGGGCTATATTCAGTTTAGAATTCAATTCAGTCCTAAAATCATGTGCCAGTTGAGCATGATCAGTTTATGCAGCGTTTTATCTTTTCTCCCCTCTCAAGCAGTCATCATTCGAGGATAAATGTTTCCAATGGGGAGCTATTATAATACCCCAAAAAATTCAAACCAATATTAGAGCCATGTACCAAGCTCATTCATAGTACATCATGGTTCTTTTATAGTTTTATGATTAGGTTAGATGTATATTAAGGCTTCAAATAACTCCCAGCTATTAGACGAATCAAAATATTCCTCACCAAACGAATTCTTAAGAAAGATATTTCCATAGTCAAATTCAAATGAGTATATCTCTCATTATACTTGGAATTTTTGAGATCATGACCTATCAACAAATATATAATTGAATTATCTTTCCAACGATACCAATTTTTCCTAAATCCAATATCAGATCAAAGAGTTATTCTTATTTTACTCTAGCATGTCAGGCTGAAAACTGTGTGACGACATTCGTGGTAGCTTACCACATTTGTGACGCCCTACCACGAAGGTCATCAGCCTTAGGCAGAATCCAACTCCTGTGTGACGACATTCGTGGTAGCTTACCATATTTGTGACGCCCTACCATGAAGGTCATCAGCCTTACACAGAAACCAGCTCCTAAGTGACGACATTCGTGGTAGCTTACCATATTTGTGACGCCCAACTACGAAGGTCGTCAGGCTTAGGTAGAAACCATTAGTTCCAGCTCCTGTGTGACGATATTTTTGATGGCTTACCACACTTTTGATGCCTTGTCACAAATGTCGTCAGCTATAATTTTTAGCAATTGGGAATTTATTTCATAAGGGTATTTTGGTCTTTTCCCTTCACTTCCCACGACTTATAACCCTCAAATGTATTATCTTCCATTCTCTTTAGTTAAAAAATCTTAAAAACCCTCTCTTACACTTTCAACCAGAAGATTAGGGTTTTCTCCCAAGATCATCTCCTCAGGAACAAGAGCATTCTTTCCCAAAGAGATTAAAACTTAGTCAAGAAAAATCAAGGGAAAGCCTAAGGAATTCTTCAAAAACCTTAAGAAACATTAGATCTCTTTCAAGATTCAATCACTATGGTATTCGTAATGTTCATCTATGGATTCAATTCATTCATAGAGTTCAAGAACCATACTTTTAAATATTTTTTGTAAACTTTATGGTAATATAAGCATGTACACATTGATGATTGTTGTTCAAGTTTCAAGATGATATCTAAGGATGTTTTTCATGGAATATATGTGATTGCTGGTTGAACTTTGGGTGGGTTGAACTAATGCAAGTATGAAATCCACCTATGCCTTAAAGAATGCATGTAAGGTGTTTGATAAAATGCCTAGGATGTTAGAACTTCATATTTACATGATTTCATGATATTTAAATAACAAGTTCATGTTAGCGATACATTTCAATATGAATGCCCATGCTATTTATGTATTCTTATGGTGATGGCATGAAGTATGTATGATGATGGAAATATAAATTTTGTGTGCGAATTATATCCATGCTTTCCCTACCATGTTTGAGGTGTTGATTAAATACATGAAGTATGCTATCCCTTACTTATGATATAGCGAATTGTGGACTCCAATCTTGTGATCAAGTTATTTCATGTGTGTCAGTTTTCTTCTATCGAGTCCTGGGGGTATTCGTACCCAAAAAACATAGTTGTGTGCCTAGAGCCATGTCATGTTGTCACGATAATCTCAGTCAAGCTATAATCTATAGAACTCAATAGTCATGTGACTCAGGAAACCTCAGAAATCTCATGATCCCAGTTAACTTTCAGATAATAGTACTACTCTGTCAGTCAATGGAAGACAGTTAATCTGTCCATGTACAGTCAGTTAAATTATGTTTAGTCTCTTCAGATAGGAGTAGGAGTTAGCACCGAGTAAACCCAAGGATGGGAACTCACTTGTATATGAAGGTGTGATTCTTAGCAATCATCTTTGCATTCTAAAACCATGTAGCCAGCATAGATTGAGACATCACAGCCTGTTATATGAGTGTAGATGAGGTGGCTTAACGTTTTATATGAGGGTTCCCACCATTCTCACTAGAGTTACCTATTATATGAGGGTTGCTCACATGTTGTCCGTACTAGTGGCGTGGTATTGCTTTCAGTCAGGACAGAGATTGGACCTCATCTTAGCCATAATAGAACATATGGGGCATGTCGGTTAAACAACTACCTTCCATAGTTTTAGTATCATTCTCAGTAAAAAAACTCAGATAGTTCTTCAGATTTTATTATACCAGGACTGTTAGATACGATCAAATTCAGTCATAGCACGAAACTCAGGGAGTTTAACCAAATTCAAGGCTGTCAGATACAGTCATCCATGTAATCAGAACTACGGTTCCAGCCATGTATTAGCATATAGATTTAGCCAACACGTACTCACCATCTTAGTTACTATGTATGTATGTTTGTACTCTTACGTTCATATCGGTCAGTTAGTAGTATTATTCATGCACTTAAACCCTTGCATTAGCCTACCTCACTCGTATACTCAGTACTCCAATGGTACTGACGCATTTGCACTATGGTGCTTTCTTTTCATGTTACACCATAGGTTCAGAGGCACGAGTCCCAGACCAGCAGTAGCAGTCACATTCAGCATACAGAGTTGCAGTGAGTCCTCTTCATTTGAGGATGAGATTATTTGATTTATTCATTTATTTCTTCAGTTTAGTTTTACGGAGTTAGTTAGAGACATGTTTCTTCAACTCCTTATTTTAGACAGTACTTAGAGGCTTTTGGATTTACGTTCAGATTTAGCTTTCAGATTCAGTTTTCAATTATTTTGGGTATTTTTCCTCCATATGGAGTTATATTATTTTAGTTGAACCTTATGGCCTATTGTGCATGTTTTCTGCATTATTATGTCATGAATTGTAGTCTATAGGTACAGATATCAGTCATGGGTTAGCTTGTGGTCCCTCGAGGTCATAAGCACCATGTAGCATTCCGTTCATAAAATCGGGGCATTACAAGAGGATTCATAGAGATTGTAACACTCACAAATTGAAATCAATAAAATGATTGTTGCAATATTTTTCTTGTCTCGATTATTTATTTTTTGGCATAAAAAATTATACTGTCCCACTGGGCGTGCCAGAATTTATGGGACAGTAAAATTTTCGCGGTCGAAAAATAAATAATTTGAAACAAAAAAAATATTGCAACAATCATTTTATTGATTTCAATATGTGAGTGTTACAATCTCTATGAATCCTCTGATTCACCTTTTCAAATATAAATTCAAGGGCTTAAAGCTTGATCTTGAATTTGAACTTGTTTGTTGATTTAATGGACTTGATCTTGACTTGTGTTTGAATTCAAGGGCTTTTGAGCTTGTTCTTGAATATTATGGTCTTGATCTTGAATCTTGATGAACTTGATTTGATTGCTTGAGCTTTTTAGACAAATTACGGCATTTGATCAACGAGCTTTCTCTTGCTACTTGTTAGAGTTTTGGGGGTTACGTTACCCTAACTCTAGCTTGGTGACTACTCTACTTAAATCCTAAATTACGCCTATATAAATGGACCAAATATCTTTTTAAGGGCATCTCCAAGATTCCAAACATCCTACATATTAATGAGATATTCATAAATCTCGAATATCTCAAAGGTCAAGGGGATCAAAACCCTCTCTTCTTGATTAATCAAATAAATCAAAAAGATCAAGAAATCCTTCTTTCATGGAGATCAAATCTTAATAGTCCTATGTTCGAGAAATACGCCACCAATGGCCCTCGAATTACAGAGAAATCCAAATATTCATATGTTCGAGAAATACACCACTAACGGTCCTTGATATACGGAGAAATTCATATCTAAATCTTTCTACATTTGAAAAATACGCTACTGACGGCCCTCGAATTAAGGAAAAAATCAAGAGAGAAGAATCAAGGGAGAAACAAATTTGTACCCACATCGTTTATCAATAAAATTATTGTTTCTTCATATTTTTATTTGTGGTTGAAGTTTATTTTCCATGAATTAAATTATGTTGCAAATAAATTGGCATGCCCAGTGGGACCAAATCTGTCTTTCATCTCTTCTCTGATAAATTAAATATGCAAATCTGTAGCCACAGGATCGTATAGATGAAAGCGGTACTTCAAGACTCGTCTTTGAATTTCATCAAGTCTACACTCCGACAAGCCTTGAAGTAGGGGGCATTTGTAGACATTGAAATTTTGTGGACTCTACAACAAGAGTTTAGTTTTGGTTAGAGTTCTTGAGGGGCTACTTTACCCTAACTCTAGCTTGGTGGCTACTCTACCTAAATTCTAAATTACGCCTATATAAAGGGGTCAAATATCCTTTTAAGAGAATCTCCAAGATCCCAAACATCCTACAAATTAATGAGATATTCATAAATCTCGAATATCTCAAAGGTCAAGGGGATCAAAACCCTCTCTTCTTCATTAATCAAATAAATCAAGAAGATCGACAAATCCTCCTTTCATGGAGATCAAATTCAAATATTCCTATGTTCGAGAAATACGCCACTAACGGCCCTCGAATTACAGAGAAATCCAAATATTCCTATGTTCGAGAATACGCCACTAACGGCCCTCGAATTACAGAGAAATTCATATCCAAATCTTCCCACATTCGAGAAATACGCTACTGACGGCCTTTGAATTAAGGAGAAAATCAAGAGAGAAGAATCAAGGGAGGAACAGATTTGTACCCACATCGTTTATTAATAAAAATTGTTGTTTCTTTATAATTTAATTGTGATTGCAATTTATTTCTATCACCATAAAAAATTTGTTGGAAACAATAGCATTTCAAATGTATTATCTATACCAACATGGGTTGTGGTGCAGCGGATGGGTCTGCTCTTCCCTTAACTAGAGATTGAGGGTTCGACCCTGGGCATGGAGAAAACTCTGTTGGGAGCGCTACCCTCCGAATGAAGCCCTACCCGATGCGAATCCGGATTAGTCGGAATCTAATGCGGGTACCGGACACCTGTTGGGAATCAAAAAAAAAATGTATTAACTATGATATCCTCTTTCCCATTACTCTTTACTTGAAATAAACATAGGCAACCGTCACATAAATTAAATTAGGATCTATTTGAATGTTGAATTGGATTTAAATGCTGGCATAACACAACAGATGAAATAAAAATACAGCTATATTAATAGAAACTCAGTTCTATGAAAGGATGAATCTAAAATTTGTAAAAGCATTTAATGGTGTTCTACAATTAGTAAAAATATTAATTTCTTTTTAATTTATATATCTTCTCCTATAATGATAATAAACTAAAATATTGATAGAGAGGAAAATTTAAATGTAACTCTTCTTAAGCTATTGAAAAATATTTAGTTAAAACTAATTGTTAAATAAGAGAACGAAAGCTAATCTTTACTTCTATCAAATGTAAAAATAGGTAGCGGCTTGTAAGAGATAAGGATCAAAGCTTTAACAGTTTTAGTTGTTGACGTTCTCGCTTTCAGGAGGAATTCTTGAAAAGTTTAGTACAAGCAAAAAGCGAAAAGCTATTAGATATGAAATAGGATATGACAATAATAAATGATAGTGGTGGGGAGCATGACCATCCCATTAAATATCATTTGAGCTTCTTTTTTTCTAAGATTTTCGACCTGATATGACGCATGAACTTGATTATTGATTTGACAAATGTGCTTAATTGTTTACTTTTATCACACCTTATTTTCTTTAGTCTTTATTGTTTTTCTCTTTCTACTTAAGGAAATATGTAGTATTTGATAAATCTCTTCTAATCATATTTGATAGAATAATCATATTGGATAGATTTTTAAAAGGATGAAAGGTGATACACTGATACTGTTCATTCAGCAAAAAAAAATTATTTGAATTTTAACAGTATGCTGATACAAAAAGAATATAAGCAAACTTTCTTATTTTTCTTTTAGTATAATACTTGCCTAATTATTCTTGGTATGATATCAATAGACAATTTTATATATTTTAATGCAATTTAATATTTATAGTGGTTTTTATTTTATTTTGATTAAATTTAACCAATAAAGCAACTAATTCATAAATGCAATCTTCATGAAACAGCCACAAGAATTGCGAGCAAATTCACTAAGTTAATGTGTAATTCTTGATTCTTTATGTTGGATGAGAGATAGCTCATTTAACTGCTATCTATTTCAAATTGTTTATCTAGAAATATAAAGTACTCATCATATTCTACTGTACTATAAAGGGGAATAAGCATACCGGACGTCGACATGCTTGCTCTGTTTCTCAAGGATAGTTTGGTAATTCAACTGATTATATGTTCAATGTTTGTCTGATTTATTGAAATGTTGTGGGTCACTTATTAAACTACAAATCAGACTACTTTGCTTAAATTCCATCCATACCCCTTCCGAACCTATCTTTTCCAATCACATGTGGGCCTCAATTACAGGCTTCAGTACATAGTGTAATACATCTATATTGCATGCATAATTTGTTTCTAACATATAATGCACATATTTAATTAAAAGTGGAGCTATTCAAGCAGATTTCACTCCGTCAACATGTCTATTTAGCAGGGTTCCACTTCAAAAAGAATTAAATTTTTCTCCATTTTAATTTATTTATCTTATTAAATTATATCTAAAATAATTACAAATGAAAACAATTAACTTAAAATATTTTACTATATATTTAGAAAATTTCTATGTGAAAAGTAATATAAATCACAATCATTAAAAACTGAAAATATTTTTAAAAATCATAAAAAATTTTAATTGACTCTCGATCTTATATGGGTGTCATATTAACAACTTAAAAATATTTTTATATAAATTTCATTAATCTAATATAATAATATATGCATACTAAGAATTTATCAACTAAACAAATAAAGATTTTGATTAAATGATAGAATTATGCATAACTTACACATTTTAAATATATGCTATATATTTCAAAAAATACGTAAAAAAAATACAATAAGTCACAATATTTAATAAATTAATTTAAAAGATATAAATTATTTGGCTGACTATCGAAATTATACCAGTACCACTTAAACTGAAATAGAAGAAATAAATTATAAATTACAATAATTAAAATTTTAAATTATTTAAAAATTATAATTGATTATCAATGCCACAAAAATTTTGACATGAAGAGTAACATATATTATTTGAAAATTACATAAAAAGTATTATAAATTAAATAATTAACTTAAAATATCTAAATATATATATATATATATATATATATATATATAATAAATAATTAATTATCTAAATTATATGTGTATCATATAAATTGAGATAAAAAAGATAATATATATTGGGCCCGTGCTAGCATAAGTCATCGATATCTAGTATTAATATACGTAATCATATAGTAATATACTTTAGTGACAATCGAAGATTTAGTTATCTCCATTTGAATTTGCATGAGAAACAAAATATGGGGAAAGGACACAAATGTCACTTCGCTAAAAATTATTTGCATCAAAATATCACTGAATTGGCAATTTCAAAAGGTAGCTATTTCGACCTTTTGTCGCTGCTACTACCTTCTTCTTATATTTTTTCGTCTTTCCTTATGTTATTGTTTAATTTCTAATATCAATTATTTTAGCACGTAGCACTATAATTATCTTTACAGACACAGTTTTCTTATTTCTTTTCTTTAACAGCATAAAGACACATATCTTATAACTTATACATAATCTATACAATAATGATACAATTTCTTTACAAATCATATACAAAAAAAATATATTCTATACAACAATAATATAGTTGTGCACACATTTTATATAATTTTTAGCTGCAATAGTTATTTGGATACATATTTTATACAATAATTTTACACTTCGTATACATATCTAATACATATACATATTTTATACAACAATGATATAGTTTCTATACACATCGTAGATATGTATATTATACAACTATTATACACTTTCTATGCAAATTCTATATAGTATATATACCATATTGATACAATTCATATACCATATTGATACAATCCTTATACCATGTTAATACAGTCCCTGTACCATATTATACACTCCTTATATAATGCTGATACAACTCATATACCATATTGATACAGTCCCGACTGACCATTTTGGGAATTAGTTTGGGTCAACTGACAACTCCATGTCCAATAGTCTAATCACGAGACATTTATTTTTAGATGGATAAAGAAAAACTAACACAAAAAATGAACAACCTTTTAAAGTGGACCGAAATGGTCCAAGAAGGACGGAGAGGGTCAAAGTAGCCCCATGACTATTAAATGCTAATAGCTTGGCGAACTAGCTATTATTTGATAAATTGGTGAAATGTTGACCATTTGTTTTAAAATTGGTCAGTGAGTGTCTTTTTTCCAAAACATAAATGCCTTCTTAAGTAGTATCAAAGTCTTAGAACAATTTTGACGAGAAAAAAAGAGCTAAAATTACTTGCTTGTCGAATATACATGTGTCGATTCATTTTAGAATGACTTTTTATTTCATTTTATTATTTTTTTATAAAGAAGAGTGATGAAAGCTCCTCAAGAACACACGAGGTCGTCATGCCTGCTTAGCTTGTCGGGAATAGTTTGGTAATTCTATTATGTTTAAGTTAACTATTTTGTGGCTTAAAGAATTGTTAGGTTGTAAGTCTCGGGTGAATCTCAAAAATAGACCCAAATTTGGGTGGCTTTCAAATTTTAGCCATAAATAAAAAAACTTCTTTAAAATAACCTTTACCTATTAACTAATATTTTTTTGGACAAAATTGCCCCTGATTAATGGAGTAAATTACATAACTGATCCTCATAATGGATAACAACTCCATATTTATATCTTTCAACTTTTATTTTTTTTCTCTTTTTGATTTTTATTTTTTATTTTCTCTTTTTATTTTTTATTTTCTCAATCCTTAATTTTTTCCTTTTTTCTCTCAACTTTTTTTTCTTTTTTATTTTATACTATTTTTATTTTTTATTTTTTATTTCCTCTATTTTTTTTGTTCTTTTTAGTTTTTTTCAACCCTTATTTTTTTCTTTAGACCTTTCAATATCTACTTTTATAAAAAACAAACTTTTTTTTTAATTTTTCTTTGATTTTTATTTTTTCTTTTCTTTTTTCTTTTTAAATTTTTCTCGATCTTTATTTTTATTTAATCTTTCTTTTTTTTATCAACCTTTATTTTTTCCTATTCTCTCTCAACTTCTACATTTTCTTTGATTTTTATTTTTTTAATATTTTTCTTCATTTTCTTTTTTTTTTTTTGTAATTTTTATTATTTTTGTTCTTTTCTTCGATTTCTTCCATTCAAGTTATATCTCCTAAGTAAGAGTTAACACTATCACATTATAAAATCAAGACTTACGACTTTCGAACAATAAGCTACGTTTCATGGGCAAGAGTTGACACTAATACATTGTAGAATCAAGATTTATCACTTTCAAACAACAAGTTATGTTTCATGGGCAAGATTTGACACTACCACATTGTATTTTGATTTATGAGATATTTTACAACTCTTACCTTACAGGCAAGACTTAGCTTAGGAACTTTCAAACAAAAAGTTATATCCCACGGGCAAGAGTTGACTCTACCATGTTATCTTTTTATTTATGAGATGTTCTACAGCTATTGCCTTAGAGGCAAGACTTAACTCAAGGACTTTCAAACTACAAATTATGCCCCACGGGCAAGAGTTAGCTCTACCTCGTTATGTTTTCACTTATGAGATGTTCTACAACTATTGACTTAGAGGCAAGACTTAACTCAACGACTTTCAAACTACCAATGATGCCCCACGGACAAGAGTTAACTCTACCACGTTATGTTTTATTTATGAGATGTTCTCAACTACTGCCTTAGAGGCAAGACTTAGCTCAAGGACTTTCAAACAACAAATTACGCCCATGGACAAGAGTTGACTCTACCACGTTATATTTTTATTTATGAGATGTTCTACAACTATTGTCTTAGAGACAAGACTTAGCTCAAGAACTTTCAAACAACAAATTATGTCCCATGGGCAAGAGTTGACTCTACTACATTATGTTTTCATTTATGAGATGCTCCACAACTATTGCCTTAGAGGCAAGACTTGACTCATGAAGTACTTTCAAATAATAAATTATGCACATGGGCAAGAGTTTACCACGTTATTTTTTATTTATGAGATGTTCTACAACTATTGTCTTAGAGGCAAGACTTGACTCAAGGACTTTCAAACTACTAATTATGGCCCACGGGTAAGAGTTGACTTTATCACGTTATATTTTTATTTATGAGATGTTCTACAACTTTTTCCTTAGAGACAAGACTTAATTACCTCAGGGACTTTCAAACTAGAAATTATACCCCATGGGCAAGGGTTTGACTCTACCACGTTATGTTTTCATTTATTAGATGTTCTACAACTATTGGCTCAGAGGCAAGACTTAGCTTAAGGACTTTCAAACTACAAATTATGCCCCATAGGCAAGAGTTCACACTACCACGTTATGTCTTCATTTATGAGATGTTCTACAACTCTTGCCTTAGAGGCAAAACTTAGCTCAAAGACTCTCAAACTACAAATTATGCCCCACGGGCGAAAGTTGACACAACCACGTTATGCCTTCATTTATGGGATGTTCTACAACTCTTGCCTTAGAGGCAAGACTTAGCTCAAGGACTTTCAAATAATAAATTATGCCCTACGGGCAAGAGTTGACACTACTACTTTATGTTTTCATTTATGGGATGTTCTACAACTCTTACCTTAGAAGTAAGACATAGCTCAAGGACTTACAAATAATAAATTATGCCCCACGGGAAAGAGTTGATAATACCACATTATGTCTTTATTTATGAGATATTCTATAACTCTCGCCTTAGAGACACGACTTATCTCAAGAATTTTTAAAGGACTTCGTAACAATAATTCATGCCCTTAAATTTTCTTTGATGTCAAAAAAAAAAGAAGAAGATCTCTTTGCGGATTATCCAATTTTTTATTTATTAGAAAAATATAATAGAAATTAAGTAAAAAGAAAAAAACGATCAAACAAAATAGAGAAATAAAAAAAAGATTGAGAAAAAAAAGGAAAGAAAAAAATAAAGATCAAGAAAAAAAAGAAGAATTAAAAAAAATTGAGAAAAATAAAAATGAGAGGAAAAATAAAAATAAAGTTTGAAAAAAATGAGGAAAAAAAGAGAACTGAAAAAATAAAAAAGCGATCAAACAAAATTGAGAAATGAAAAAGAGTGAGAAAAAAAGGCAAGAAAAAAATAAAGATTAAGAAAAAAGCGAAGAATTAAAAAATTTAAGAAAATAAAAAATGAGAGGAAGAAATAAAAATAAACTTCAAGAAAAATGAGGGAAAACAAAGAACTGATAAAAAACAAAAATAAAAGAAAATAAAGGTTAAAGACAAATAAATTAGAAAAAAGAAAAAAAAAAAATAGATAATGAATGAGAAAAAAGAAAAAAGAGAAAAAAAATAAAGGTTGAGACAAATGAATTAAAAGTTGAAAATAAAATTACAGGAAAAAAAATAAAAAGTGAAAATAATAATAAAAAAATAGAATAATAAAATTAAAGAAAAAAATTAAAAGAGAAAATAATAAAAAATAAAATTTGAGAGACAAATAAGTATGAAAAGTTTAAAAAATATATTTGAGGTGTAGAAGAGTAAAATGGTACTTGTACTATACTTAAAAAGTAAGAATGATTATTCTTTAAAGACATTTCTTATTGGATCTATGACATGCAATTTCCTGGTAAGTCCCTTTGTATTAACAATCTTAAAAATCATTGTTGTTTCCACAGACTCTTTAATACAATTTTCTTATTTTCTACGTTTTAATTTATTTGTATTATTTTAATTTATGTAAATTACTATAAATTACAATCATTAATGGTGTAAAATATTAAAAAGGCATATAGAAAATTTTATCGACTCTCTAAATTTTATTAGTAGCACATAAATTGGGATAATGGAAGTAACATATATTATTTAAAAATTACCAAAAAAATATCATAAATCACAATAATTAACAACTTAAAATATTTAACAAAAAAAATAAAAAATTAATTGATTCTCTAAATACTATATTAAGACAAAGGGAGTAACATATATTATTTAAAAATTACGTAGAAAGTACTAAATCACAATAAGAACAACTCAAAATATGTAAAAAGAAAAACATTGACCAACTCTCTAAATTTCATCAATATCACATATATTGAGGCAGAGAGAGTAACGTATATTCTCTGAAAATCATATAAAAGTATTATAAATTACAATAACTAATTAACAACTTAAAATATTTAAAAATCATAAAAAATGCTAAAAATTATATTAAAAAATTAATTTATTCTTCAAATTTCATCAGTGCCACATTGTCATACTCTGTTTTTACCAAGGTTAAACAAAACATGACTTATGGACTCTAAAAAAATTAAATTTTGTATAGAGTCGTCACTTAATTTTTAAGAAAAATAAGAAAACCTATTTATTTATTAACACGTGTGATTTATGCTTCAGTCTGCGAAAACCAATTTCGATTCTAGATAAAGGTTCAGATTATTTCGAAGGAAAAGGGTTAGGCACCCTTCAGATTCCACAAATGTGGTACCCGACTAGACTAAATTTATCAAAGAGGGAGGAGGTAAGAAATTAATTTTTGAAAAATATAAGTATAATAATGTAAAAGATGTATGTATATTAAGTAAGAATCTATTGTTATAAAAGATGTGTATAAAAATGTCTAAGATACACGTTGAAAGAAAAATATTTTATGATGTATGAAAAGAAAAGTATCTTGGATGTGCTATGAAAAGGAAAAATATTTACAAATAATATTTTTTACTTGATTAAGATTACGGAGAAAAGCAAAGATTTGTTTGAGAAGGAAAGACTACATAATATGTAAATGTGTAAATTACTTGATTAACTAAGTTCCTATATGTAAATATTGACGACCTAAATCTTTCCAAAACATGCGATGAAAATTATGTAAATGAAGAACACCCCCGCCCGACACCCCAAAAGTAAAGTTTTTACTATGGATGATATTTGTAAAATTGTAATTATGCAAAAAAATAAACGTAAATTCAAACTCTCTTTTTGAATGCTATTTTTAACAAGTATTTTCGAGAACTTGTACAAGCACATTAGTGATAAAGCAAAATAAACTAAAACTATGTATGCATATATACATAAAAATAGATTTTTTTTATTAAAGCATGGGTTCGAGTTATATGGAGAAAAGAAGAAAGGGCAACTAGTTCGTGAAGTTCGTCAGCGAGTTTTGTCGGAAAGAGACAACGGCCAAAAACAAAGAGAAGAGGAACAGAAAAGAGGAGAGAGAACAGTAGCGGGGTTGGAGGTGTAGATCCGTCGGAGCTCAAACAGCGGTGGACGGCGACAGTGCGAGTTTGGGAGAGAGGAAAGATGATTTTTTTGTGTGTGTGAATTTTATATTAAAGTGTATTATTTTTGTGTATTTGTGGGTGAGAGAAGAAAAAATGTGTGTATAATTTTTGTGCGTTTTTTTTGGTGAGAATGTGGAAAGGGAGGAAAATGTGTAGGGATGAAAATGTGTGTATATTTGTGTATGTTTTTGGGAGAGAGAAAAAGATGAACAAAATTAGTGTATATTTTTGTCCTCCAAAAAATATTAACCCCCACCCTTATTTATAATAAAATTGGGCACCCTTTATTATCCAAAGGATAAAAGGGTGCCCCTCTTTTTATTATTGGGCACCCTTTGGTCCTTAAGTTATTGACCAAATGATTTTCATCCTTTTGATGAACGGATAAAGTTATTGTCCAACGGATAGTGTCATTGAGTATTCATTGTCAGATATGACAAGACATTATTGTATAGTCGTTGTCGGATATGATAAGACATTGAACTATTGTACTGTGTATTAAAACGACTGATCTGACTCAGCATTTACCGCCTGTAATAAATGAACAAAATGTAGGTATTGATATGTAATTATAGAAAAAATGTAAAGAATATTGAAAATATTAAAAATGTAGTTAATTTGAAAATATTATAAAAATGTGATGTCACGTCGTGTATGTTGCCTCTTTTTGTTTGAAGAGTCAAAATTGGGTGTCAACAGTTGCCCCTTTTTGTTTGAAGACAATGTAAAAATCTTCAAATAAAAACATTGATGTGTAGATAATTTTTCTCGATAAAAAATTATTTTTGATGAAAATTTGATCAAACTCTAATTCAGAGTTGCCTACATACATTGAGTTGAATGAGGATTAGTTAGGGTGTAGCTCAAAAAATAGATAAATTGTCTTTTGTCCTGTTACTAAGGGTACATGATTATGTGGAATGATTATTGAGAGGAGGACTGTTTAGGAATGAAAGTGTTCACATATTTCTAATGCTCCTTTTGAAATTGCCCTAGTATCAAGTTGTGAGATGCTGAGAATGCAAGATTGTACACTTGATGGGGAGAAAGGATGATTATGTGGTTGTGATGACCGAACTCTGCGTAGAGCTTCCTACATATCTCGAGTGTTATGAAAATCAGGTCAATGTAGTTCAAAATGAGAAAATAGGAGAAATTTTGAGGTAGTTCTCAAAATTTGCCTAGTGTATGATATATGACTAATATTTGGCTTTTTGAATAGAATTTGAAAAAATATCTTGTTGTTTTGAATTGTATATTTGGTTGAAAAGATGCATGATGTCTCCAATTGTCTACGAGGACTTGAGGATGGATAACGTCTCTAATTGTTTATGGGGACTTGATGGGTGATATCTCCAATTATCTATGGAGACAAATGTTGATTGTTGTCTTTGATTTTCCATGAAGACTGATGTTGATTGTCTACGGAGACTGATGTTGAATGATGATGTCTTCGATTATTTATGAAGACTTAATGCATGACATCATCAATTATCTATGGAGAGAGATGTTGGTTGTCGTCTTTGATTGTCTATGAAGATCGATGTTGATTGTCGTCTTCGATTGTCTACAAAGATTGATGTTGAATGATGATGTCTTCGATTGTTTACAAAGATTTGATGCATGACATCTCCAATTGTCTATGGAGACTGATGTTGATTATCATCTCCAATTATCTACGGAGACTGAATGATGTCTTTGATTATTTGCAAAGATTGGTAACATCTCCAATTGTCTATAGAGACTGATGTTGATTGTCATCTTTGATTGTCTACGAAAACTGATGTTGGTTAACGTCTCTGATTGTCTATGGAGACTTGATGACATCTCCAATTATCTATAAAGACTAATATGGATTGACATCTCTGATTGACTACGGAGACTATGTGATGAATGATGTCTTCGATTGTCTATGAAGACTTGATGATATCTCCAATTGTCTATGAAGGTGGAAGTTGATTGTGGTAGAGTTCTCCGGTTGTCTTTGGGGAACTTAGTGCATGATATCTCCGATTGTCTATGGACGCTGATGTGAATGGTCTTCCTCAACAGTTTATAAAGACTAAGGTCAACAAACTAGTGAAGTGATTGAATTCTAATGGCCTCTCGATTGGTGGAAAAATTGAATGGTAATAGCCTATCGACTGTTAGGGTTGTTAATTTTAAAGAGCTCTCGACTAGCGAAAAATTGAAAACTAATAGTCGCTCAATTAGGGGGGCTATGAAAATTAAGGAGCTCTCGACTGGCAAAACAATTGTCAGGTAATAGCCTCTCGACTAACGGGGCTATTGAAGTAAAGGAGCTCTCTATTGGTAGAGTAAGGTAATAGCCTCTAAACTAACAGGGCTATTGAAATAAAGGAGCTTTCTACTGGCAGAGTAATTGAAAGGTAATATCCTCTTGACTGGTGAGGCTATTAAAATAAAAAAGCTCTCGACTAGCGGAGTAATTGAAAAGTAATAACCTCTCGAATGGTGGAGCTATTGAAATAAAGGAGCTCTTGACTGGCGGAGCAATTGAAAGGTAATAGCATCTCGATTGGCAGGTCTATTGAAATAAAGGAGCTCTCGGTTAGAGGAGTATTTGAAAGGTAATAGCTTCTCAACTGGCAGGGCTATTGAAATAAAGAAATTCTAGACTAGTAGAGCAATTGAAAAGTTATAGTCTCTCGACCGGCGGGTGTTTTGAAATAAAGAAGCTCTCGATTTGCAGAACAATTAAAAGGTAATGACCTCTCGACTGGTGGGGCTTTTGAAATAAAAAGGCTCTCGACTGGTAGAGCAACTGAAAGGTAATAGCCTCTTGACTGGCGGGGCTATTGAAATAAAAGAGCTCTCGACTGATGAAGCAATTGAAAAGTAATAGCCTCTTGACTGGTAGGGCTATTGAAATAAATAAGCTTTTGATTGGCAGAGCAATTAAAAGTGAATAGCCTCTAGACTGGTGGGACTATAGAAATAAAAAAGCTCTTGACTGGCGGAGCAATTGAAAGGTAATAATCTCTCGACTGACAGGGCAATAGAATAATGGAGCTCTCGTCTGGCGGAGCAACTGGAAGGTAATATCCTCTCGACTGGTAGGGTTTTTGAAGAAAAAGAGCTCTCGACTGATGAGGCTTTTGAAATAAAGATCTCTCAACTGGCGGAGCATATAAAAGATAATAGCCTTTTGATTGTCGAGGCTATTGAAATAAATGAGTTTTCAACTGACGAAGCAACTGGAAGGTAATAGCCTCTCGACTAGAGAGCCTATGAAAATTTAAGAGCTCTCGACTAGCGGAGCTATCTAAAAGGTAATAGCCTCTCGACTGGCTTGGCTATGAAAATGTAAGAGCTCTCGACTGGCGGAGCTATTTGAAGGGTAATAGACTCTTGACTGGCAGGGCTACTTGAAGGGTAATAGCCTTTCGAATGAAAGGACTACAGAAACGTAAAATTCTTGACTGGAGGAGCTATTTAAAAGGTAATAGCCTTACAACTGGTGGGGCTATGAAAATATAAAATGCCTAAATTAGAAGGAGAATATCTAAAAGAAGTAAAATGTTTGTGTTTGAATGCAAGAGCTTTGAAAAGGAAAGTCAATTGCCTGTATTTAGAGGTGGGGGCCTTGAATGAAAATTGAATATATTTATGTGAAGGTATGCTTTTAAAAGGAAAAGCCAACTGCCCGTATTTGGAGGTGGGTGCCTTGAATGAAAAGTATAATACATGTGTTTAGAGGTGAATGTCATGAGAATGAAAGAATACTATTTTGTATGCTCTTTGCAAAAACATTGAAAGGTGAAAAATGTAGAAACAACTTTTGTATTTTTTTTGTGAGAAATTTTGAAAAGTGAAAATGTAGAAGATTGTTTTGTATTTATTTGTGAGAAATGTTGAAAGGTAAAAAGATATAATCATGTCTTGACTATAATTGGTACTAAAGTGTGTATAAGAATTTTCCCATCTCTTTTTTCAGCTAACTGAGATTGACTTCCGAGTAACTCCTATAGTTTCAAGTGGTACCTCAGACATACCTAAGTATCAACAATATTTATTCATCTTACTTCCAACAAAGATTTTAAACTAGGCTTATTCTCATTTTTCAAGTGTCCTCTCCAAAAAGAATGTCGCGTTTTCATACCTATTTAATTATTTTTACCTTTTAAATTTAGAGACGTCCGGAGATATATACCCGCACTTAGAAAGAAGTTCAATGAATGCAATTGTGATACCATAGACTTAGCCTTCATGTAAGTATCCACTAATGTGAGAACATTTAAAATAAGATCTTGTAGGACTTGTTATCGGCTTGTAACGTATGTTTGGGGATAGGTAGGATGATATATGGGATGAAAGTGACTAATTCCTCAATGAGCATTGCACTGTATCTGTGCTTTTGGCACTTGTTACGCTTTGATGCTTGATATTCTTTATTTTTCTTTGCTGCCCCTCGTTTTGTGTTTGCTTCGACTTCATTTGAATTTTGTACTGAAGTTTTTCCCCTTACTTCATAATATATAGTTTTTTTATGATGATTTTCTATATTTATTGGAGTTTTCTTTTTTTTTTTCTTTGTGGGGGATTTTTGCTCCTTCTTCTTTGAAGTCTTCTTTTCATTTTCGTTTTTCTTGGGCTATATATTTTTTGTCTTAGACAGTTTTGATCTTGAACGTTTGTTCGTAACTTGCACATATATAATGCGCTCAAGGAGGTAGGCTAAGAGAGAGACAGTACATGTAAGCACTCAAAAGGTATAGGCTTAGATATGGTTATCCAAAGAAAAAGTTTCAGGATCAAATGGGGGAAATGATAGGATTAATGTCATTTGGTGGGCTGTGGAAGGCACAATCGAGTCAAAGAAGGCCTACAGTCATTTCCCAAACCAAGTGTATCTCAGAATTTTGCCTCAACAGACATTTAGGCCAAGTTCTAGATCAACAAAGCAATGTAATGAACTAAGCTAAAGCTCACTACAAAATGTACATGAAACGATGAAGTTGACTTTGTTCTTGTCTTAGATGTATGCAAGAGAATTTTTCAAGTGTCATTCAAGTTTGACTAAAGGTATCAAAGAAATCGATGATTTACGATGAAGCCAGTCCTCTCCACCATACCACTTTATTTTTTTCTCATGCACATTCTTAACTATGTTGGTTCCAACCAAGTCAAAATTCTGAATTTTTATTTATTCATAAAAAAAATGAGACCGAACCCAAATGAGGGTTGCCTACGTATATTGTGAAAACAAAAATCAAGTCTGCGTAATTTAGGAAAATTGGTGAATTTGTATGTGGCATGTATGATTGTCAAAAAGTGATGGTCATACTTGGAAGATAACCTGGAAGTAACTGCTTTTAGCATCAAAATTATATTGATCAAATGACCGAGAGGATGGATGTTAAGCATGATGAGAGTTTTGACACTACTTAAATATGTTGATAAGATTGAAAAGGTCAGACATTGAAGAAGTTATGACATTATTTTGCCGCAGTTGGCAGGATTGTTATGGCTGAAAGGGTGTTGAATCCTTAATTTTAAAAGTGAAGATTGATACGTCACAAATTTAATGATTTGCGACATTTGAAAGAAGAAACTAGGTGTTGTCAAACCAAAATCAGGTGAGGATTTGGAGGTAGACTGGCTAGGTACTAATGTTATTGAGAATTGAATTTGAGGAGTTATTTATTTATGCTCTTTGAAGATCTTTGGAGAGCGTCTTTGAACTGTTTTAGAAAATTGCCACAGTTTAAATATCGGAGAAATTATTTTGAAACAATAAAGAGATCGAACCCTAATACAGGGCTACCTACGTATCTTATAAGGACAAGAATCAGGTCAAAATATAGTTCAAACCTATTTGTAAATTCGTATATGGCATGGCCTATTTCTTGAATAGGATTTTTTCTTAAATAGTCGAGAGAGGGACTGAATAATTGTAAAAAGACACACTAACCTAAATGCGCTAATTCTGAAACTATGAAATTCAAAAAAGGTATGGAGGAGTGTAAGACAGCCCCTGTGTGAACCACAGTGTGTGAAGTGTACGGCCAAAGACTCGACGAAATTGTGATTTATGATTAAATGAACTAAAAAATAATGCGTATTAGTTTTTACAATATACAGATATAGTGTATTAAACAAGTAATGAATCAAAGAATTGATAAGATAGCCAAACTAATTTCTGCAAATAATATGAAGAATTTATGAGCATAACAGATAAAGAATCAAAGAATTTGATAATTAGCATATATAAAAATGTAAAATACCTCCCTCAATTGAAAAATTGAGTCTATCATGGTTAGAACCTATTGTTCATCCCCAATAGAGTCGCTATTCTGTCATGCCCTATTTTTACCAAGGTTAAACAAAACATGACTTATGAACTCTAAAAGAATTGTATTTTGTACAGAGTCCCCACCTAATTTTTATGGAAAATAAGGAAATCGATTTATTTATTAACACGTGTGATTTATGTTTTAGTCTGCGAAAACCTATTTAGATTCTAGTAAAGGATTCAAATTATTTCAAAGGAAAGGGGTTAGGCACCCTTCAGAATCCACAAATGTGGTACCGACTAGACTAAATTTATCAAAGACGGAGGAGGTAGGAAATTAATTTTAAAAAAATTATAAGTATAATAATGTAAAAGATGTATCTATATAAAGTATGAATCTATTGTTAAAAGATGTGTATAAAAAAATGTAAAAGATACATGTAGAAAGAAAAATATTTTATGATGTATGAAAAAAAAAGTATCTTGGATGTTCTATGAAAAGAAAAAGTATTTACAAATAATATTTTTTACTTGATTAAGATTACTGAGAAAAGTAAAGATTTTTTGAGAAGAAAGACTACATCTATATCTATATCTATAATCTATATCTATAATATACTGAAAGTGTGAAGACCCTTAAAAAAGTGATTTGCACTTTGTGTACTTCATTAAAAAATTCCGCAATAGATAAAATCATCTTTTTACTATTTTACTCAAATTATTGTAATATTAAATATTGATTACAATAAATCTATGAAAAAATTTGGTCTCTAAATATATGGGAAATAAAACTCCTAAATAAATGGAAAGTTACACAACCTTAAATAATTACATTCCTTAAAAATAAAAGTTTTTCTTCCCTGAATACACTCACAATCCCTTTTCTTTTTCTAAAAAAACGTAGCAATATTACTAATTGGTTCTAATTAGTTTTTTTTTTTTTCAAAACCGAATAGGAAAAGAATAAATTGATTTGAACTAATTATCCAAATAAGGAACCAACTTGAATATAAACCAAATAAAATTTACTATTTTTAAACCAATTAACTTAGACAATTTTATTATTTTCTCAAATTATTAATTAATTTAATTTTCCTTTCAAGTGAAATATTTCATATAGAATTCGTTTTAGTTAGAAAATTACAACTATATAAGAATAACAATAAACGTAAACTGAGTTTTTCTCAACTCCCACAACTCTATTGCTTATCAAGTTATCATCAATTGTAATTCTTTAGCTGGTTTTAAATTGATTTGATTCTTGATCAGATGACTTTAAATTGGTTTGGTTCTTGATCGGCATAATATTAAACCTTATAATTTTTAAAATTTGATTACGTATTCTTGGATTTTCTTTTTGGTCAATTATTCTTTGATGATAATGCAATTGTATGATTTTCTAAGTTATGTGTTATCTGTTGGTATATTATACGATTTTTTATTTGGTGGATATCATTCTTAATTTTTCATTGTGTTTCTAATTTTTGTATATTTTTTATTTCATGATTTGCTTGGAAAATTTGCATCTCTTAATTATTTCAAATCTTTTTTGCCTTGAAACAATAATTTTCTTAAATTTGGAAGACTATAATATCCATTACATAATTTAGTTACGAATTTTTAACCCAACTGAATATAAAAATTATTTGTTTAGATATGTTGTATTTGAGAGAAGCTTTTGCATACCTTTGCACAATAATCTTTATTGCACAATAATCTTTATATCAATAGAGTTATATAGGGTAATATGTTCAAGGTGATTGAATCACAAAAAGGGAAAGACCAAAAGAATATTACAAGCGGACTTCAAATTGATAATTGAATGAGACATAGGAAATAATAAGATGAGTTGAGGTAATTAGATAAAATACGAAAGTCATGAATTAGGGTAGAAAGTTAGTAGATGATTTAGGCTTAGTGAAATAGCTAAAAGTACCATATCTCTTTTAGTATGTCCAAAATATTTAAATTGAAATTAGATATCTAAGATATTTATTATAATATGTTTTGATGCCAAAGTTTGTCATATGAGGAGTGTGTACGTTGAATGGAAAATTTTCAAGGGCTGAAGTGTTTATAATGAGGATGGCTGTTGTAGTGTGTTGTATATGTTTGGCGCAAGAGAAATCAAAGGGTACGTTACTATACATATAAAGAACATTATTTCCTCCATTAAACAGAAAAAAAACTGTTCAAAAGGGTAAATGATAGAGGGGTTTTAAAGTGAAATGTCGGTTGTTTTTTGCTCTAATATTTAATATTTTAAAATTAAATATGTTTATTATTAATTCTTTTCTTATTAAAATTAAAAGTTTGAATATTTTCAAAGTATGTATAATTAAAGTTATCTTTAAGTACATTTTTTATCTTTAAAAAATTTATGTTATTTTTTTAAAGTTATATACTTAATAATATAACATACGCACAATAATTTGATCTTTCTACATACATTTATTATTACTTAACGTGATGCACACGTGCAAAGCACGTACCCCTGTCTAGTAATATATAAATGTGTGAATTACTTGATTAACTAAATTTCTTTATGTAAGTATTGACGGCCTAAATCTTGCCTAAACGTGTGATGAGAATTATGTAAATAAAGAACATCCCCGCCCAATGCCTCAAAAGTAAAGTTTTCACTATGGATGATATTTGTACAATTACAATAATGCGAAAATATAGACGTAGATTCAAACTCTCCTTTTGAATGCTATTTTTGACAAGTATTTTCGAGAACTTGAACAAAAACGTTAGTAATAAGGCAAAATAAATTAAATCTCTGTATGCATATATACATAAAAATAGAATTTTTTTATTAAAGCGTGGGCTCGGATTAGATTTTAGATACGCCATGGCTACGAAGAGGTTGCTCGATCTATTGACCATCCTAAATCGTCTTGTTAAGATATGAATTGCAAAACCCTTTGTGTTACCGTGATGTTATAAAAATTTTATCATTGCCCGAATAATTTATTTTAGTTACGTATTGATATACGTAAAGTCCGTCTTTTATTTGAGGAGACCTCAAAATTTGATGGAGAATTTCTTCATCGGCCAAAGTAGTGTACTTTATCAGTTACAAAAATCAAAATTAGTAAAGAAAAAGGGGGCAAACTTGCCCAAAACAGTCAGTGGTAGCACAATAGTGGTGCGGCAGTGACTAACTCGCCGAGAAATAAATCATGTTAAATCTTTCAACAAATAATATGATAATGAAAAGAAAAGAAATATGAATGTAGTTGTAGCAGGCGTCGATTGGAAAAAAATAGATAAGCCAAAAAAGTGTCAACCAAACGTAAAAAATTGTCTGGCATTCATGGTGTTCGCCAAAAAATTCACTAGTCCAGTAAAATATGTACAAGTGCCATTGAAACATCAAAAGGTCAGAAAATCCCATTCCACAGAGACAACAAAATAAATCAGTGGTGTTTCTTCAACGGCATTCGTCGGAGCAACGCCGAATACGCACAAAACTAGCTAGATTTTGTCGTTCGTGGTATAGGCCACCACTTTTAAAAATGAAAGGGATCAGGAAAGAGAGATGAGCAGTGGTGGATCTCCACCGATGCTCGCCGTCCGTCCGGCGGTCAAGTCCGACAGTGACAGTGTGGTGGAGTAAAGGGGGAACGGTGGCTGGTTCATGGAGTTCGTTGGCAGGTTTCGCCAGAAAGAGACAACGGCAAAAAATAAAGAGAATAGTATGAGAAAAGAGGGAAGAGAGTAGTAGCGAGGGTGGTGGTGTAGATCTGTAAGAGCTCCGACGGCGGTGGACGACGAAAATAAGAGTTTGGAAAAGAGGAAAGATGATTTTTTTTATGTGTCTGAATTATGTGTGTGTATGTGAACTTTGTGTTAAAGTGTATTGTTTTTGTGTATTTTTGGGTGAGAGAATAAAAACTATGTGTATAATTTTTGTGTGTTTTTTTGGAGGGGGGGGGGGGGGGGGGGGGGGTGGGGGGGGAGAAGGTGGAAAAAGAGGGAAAATCTGTGTATATTTGTGTAAGTTTTTTAGAGAGGAAAAGATGAACAAAATTAGTGTATATTTTTGTCCTCCAAAAAATGTTAACCCCCACCCCTATTTATAATAAAATTGGGCACCTCTTATTATCCAAAGGATAAAAGCATATCCCCTCTTTTTATTATAGGGTATCCTTTGGTCCTTAAGTTATTGACCAAAGGATTTTCATCCTTTTGACAAACAAATAAAGTTATTATCTAAAGGATAATATCATTGAATAGTCATTATTAGATGTGATAAAATATCATTGTATGATTGTTGTTGAATATGATAAGACATCAAACTATTATACTGTGTATTAAAATAACTGATCTGACTCAACGTTTACGGGCTATAATAAATGTACAAAATGTAGGTATTGATATGTAATTATAGAAAAATATAAAGAATATTAAAAATATTAAAAATATATAATTAATTTAAAAATATTATAAAAATGTGATGTCACGTCGTGTATGTAGGCAGATGATTGCGAAAATGTTTAAAACGATAACAAATTGATAAAAAACTTAATATAAGAAGAATTATTAAAAGTAAAAATATGACACCAAATTGATAAAATCCTAAAGTAAGAATGATTATCGATAATTTGTTAAGAATTGTAAAAAAGATGTGAAAATTATATTTTGTGCTCTTTAATGATCAGAAAGCCTGAAGATATTAATTTTAACCACAAAGAACCAAAATTGGGTGTCAACACACATAAATATAACGGCGAGAGCAACATATATTATATAAAAATTATATAAAAAATATTACACTTCATAATAATTGACTAAAAATATTTAAAAAGCATACAAAAAATTTGATGGATATCACGATCCCAAAACCAAGGATCATGATGACACTTATCGCGAAAAGCTTTGACAAATAAGCCTATCACCCAAAATGATATAAAAGAGAATCAATACTAGAAAGCCAAGGTAAAGCCTCTAGAACGATGCCGAATCACGCCAATTTTATGATAGCAGAAATACAATCAAGATACCAAACCAAAATCTCAAAACCTGGTGTCACAGTCTAAAAACCAACTAATACAACTCGAAGTCAACATATACATGGTATATCAAAAAGGGAACAAACTCTGTCTCTAGATACAATAAGATATAGTTTAGATAAGAAAAGGTAGTGTCCAACTCCGGATGCATAGATCAATCGCTACTTTGAATAGACTCCAAGTACTGCTTGAATCAACTGAGGTGTGGTGCACTCTCACCTGGATCTGCACCGAAAGGGTGCAGTAGGGGTGAGTACGGTTCACTTATAATCAGTAGGTATCATTGGCCAATTAAGTAAAGTAGAAAATAAAGAATATAAACACAAACTATGTGCACGCCACCTAGAATCAGAAAATATCCCGAATGGTAGTCCATACTGTTACCACAAATAGTTCTACTATATGTACATATAACAAATACTAAATATAAGAAGGAAATACAGATACACGTGTATACTAGGTACAAATAGAGGAAGGAATACAAATGGACAGATATCACATCAAGAACAAACACACAACACAAATAAACACAATATATATGTAATGCAATGAAGAATATGATGACGATGATGGTGGACTAGGTCATCGCACAACCTCGATATACACCTACCAAGCTATGCTCCCAAGGTCGGATGAATGGGGGTTTCATCAATCCATATACAATAAATATCTAACACTAATATCATAACTCCTCTCTGGCATGTGTTTTATTTTTGAATTATTTCAATTGAATTTATTTCAATTATTTTATTTTCGATTATTTTAGTATTTAGAATTTTATTTCGATTTCTTTCACTTTCATTTGATTCATTATTAAGACGAGATATCCTTATCTCCCTCCCACCAAGATAGGAAATTAACAAATGAGAAATCTAGTAAGATCAAACAGAAAATTGTTTTTTATCCAAGAATTTAGTTCAAGAGACAAGTAGAATCTCTTCATTCCATGATTCAATAAAATACCTTGAATTTTATGTTGAATTGCTAGGTGTATGCACATGTATCAATCAAGTGAATTTTGATCATCAAGAGTGAGAGATCTATCTAAGAACAATAGAAGAGGGATATACCATCAAATTAAATCTTAGAGAAGTATCGGTCTTCGTCCACACCTAGAACAAGGAAATGGAATGAAATTGATGAATGAATGAGAGATTCTTTTCTAGCCTAGTTCTTCCTCATGAATACCATATGATAAAAAGAAAGACAAATTTAACTGTGTAAAGGATGGTGCACTAGAATCAATAGGCTCTTATCAAATTCTATATGAGTGAGGGTACTCTTTATTTTCCTTATTTACGGATCATTCTTAGGATAGACTATGGCTAGTCAATATATACTTTTGTGCTCATACTATCAGTGGAGGATTTTTAAAGATGTCATATTTTCTATGAGAAAAAGTAGTATTTTTAGTATTTTCATGGTGGTACCAATGTTTCAAGAATGAATATGATATGAGGATGTAATGCTCATAACCAACCAAAATGAGAATATCCATTATCCAACAAATACCTCAACCATGTGAGATAAAAGTCCACTAAAATCAATCAACCATACCTGATCCAATATAATTCATAAACCATTAAATGAAGCATGTAATAAAAGGTCATTGATACCACATAAATTCCAAATCTAGGATTTTCCCCACCAAAAGAGTGCAAATCAAGCATAAATATATCACTACCAGGCCAACAACATCATACAAGGCCCTACATGGTCACAAATAATAAATAATATCTCAAAACCATAGAATATTATTCATATAGGCCCCCACACGAGCACATAAATCACCTAATTACATTTCCCATGATGCAACCCCATACACATAGCATGATTTTACATTATTATTAACTGACTAATAAGTCTAAAGAAAGTTAAGCCATAACCTATCTCAAATGCAAAAACTTGAACAATTACACTTTTACTACTGAGCTTCCATCTCACGCACAGATATGAAATTAACTAAAACACATAAATATAGAATCTACACGTCAAAAGAAAACCAATGATACCCATATTGTCCACTTGCAAATCGGGGTTAAAATGGATCCCTGAAATAAGTTTCTTAAAAAAAGAATAAGATCAATATTTTATTCTAAAAACATATTTTCCAAGATTAAAGAAACTCATAGGAGAAAACCCAACTAAAAACGGGTTGAAATTAAGGTTTGAATCAAAGAAATGCTAATTTAGGTCTTTCGGGCCGAAATCCCCAAATTCTACCTTTGAATTCGAGTTTAAGAAAGATTTAAATGATGAAAATCGAAGAAGAATAATTATAATAGGGGTTTAGAGCTTACCCAAGCTTAAAAATGGAAGAAAAAGCTCAAAAACTCAAACCCCAAGCTCCAAGTTTCAAATATGGTGTAAAAATCTCGAAAATAAAAAAATAATCCACCTAAGCATCACCTAAGCGACTACCGCATCGCTTAGGAGGCTATTGCTTAAGAGAACAGGGGTCGCTTAATCAAAGCTCTCCTCATCGCACAAGCGACTTAGTTGTCGCTTAAGCAACTGACCACTAACATACCAGCATCACTTAAGCGACCAGGCCATTGCTTAAGCAAGCCTAGTGTCCTTAAAAGATACTTTGGCTGTTAGGACAAGTCACTTAAGCGAACAAACCATCGTTTAAGCGAGTGCACCAGCTGAACCAGTTGGAGGCTTGGAGACCTTCAAGTCTCCACGGGCCCCTCGAGATTCATCCAAAATCCCGAGTACACATACTAACTATGCTAACCTACTAAATTCGATGCTCCGAACTCAATGGTGATCTTAGATTTTTGAAAATACATTATTTTCATGAAATTAATCCCCAAATCTCAATTTTGCAGACTTTCTGAACCAAAGGCCAAAATAAGATATAAAAGTCATAAAACCACACCAACCATGTTACCAACCTAAAATTGATGTTTTAGATCTATCGGTGCAATTCATTTTACTATCTGATGCACAGGTCAAAATATGTTTAGTGAACTCAACTAATAAGCCATTAAGACCATCAAAAGCCATAATCTCGCACAAATCACACCAAAATACATTGGGAATCATGTCAATCATTCCCACACCCCAGGAATACCATAATGCAACCATGGGGAAGGGTAAAATTATCAAATTAAATAAGAATAAATATTTCTCACAAATCACCAAAAGTCAGGTCATTATATCATCCACTACTAAAAGTCTAGGTCAGCCTTTAACTAAGGGCAATTGAAATACCTGAATCAGCAAAAAATAGGCGATAACTACTACACAAATCAGACTCGATCTCCCAAGTAGACTCATACATAGATCGATATCTCCACTGGACCTTAACCGCTAGAATACCGCTAGAACGCAACTGTTTAACATCCCTGGCTAGAATAGAGACAAACTTCTCAACAAAACACAACCTCTCAACTAACTGAACTGAATCCTAACGAATGGCATGAGACTTATCTGGAATGTAATGCCGAAGCATAGAAATATGAAAAACTAGATGAACAGATGATAAATTTGGGGCAATGCTACTCATAAGCCACATCCTTATTAGTTTGAAGGATCTCAAAAGGTATAATATACCTAGGACTAAGCTTGCCTTTCTTTCTAAACCTCATCATACCTTTCATGGGTAAAGCACGAAGAAATACATGATCACTAACACTAAATTTCAAGAAACAAAGTCTATGATTCGCATAACACTTCTGCCTACTTCGAACCACTCGAAGTCTATCTTGAATGACTCAAACTATATCCAAGGACTCACAAAGCAAGTATTTACCTAAAGGTCTAATCTCTAAAATCTCAAACTAACCAAATAGAGAGCAATAATGCCTACCATATATAGCCTCAAAAGGATCTATTTCAATGCTGGAATGGTAGCTATTATAATAGGTAAACTCCATGAAAGATAGATGTTTCTCCCACTAACCTCCAAAGTCTATCACACAAGCACAGATCATATCCTCTAGAACCTAAATAGTTTGATCCAATTGACCATAGATCTGGGGTAAAAGTTATACTAAGATCAATCTAGGTACCCAACTTGTCACGACCAAAACTAGAGACTAGTCGTGACGGGTATCTCAAGTCCTCCAAGGATCGGAGACCACCCCCATTAACCTAGGCAACCAGAACACAATAGAACTAGCAGTAGATGAATTCCGACCATATAACAAGATAAAGTTAAGTTCTGAACATATAATAAGATAGAACTGAGTTTCAAAGATATAATAGATAGATAAATCAACTGAATAGGATCTAAGAATCCACAATACCAAATCCATGCACATACTATCCACCAAAGCCTCTAAGAAACAAAATATCAACAAAGTTGGGATTTGCCCTCGACCATAGCCAAAAACCCACCAAAATAGTCTAGGACTTAAGTAAAGACAAGGCCATGTAATGAGGGTTTTCCGGAGAATGGAAGCTCACCACTTCAAGGATGACTCATGAATAATCCAAAAGTTACCTACCACTGTGCAAGGAAATGAAAGTGTCTTCTAACCCTACATCACATGGGGATACAACATCCAGGGATGGTTAGCGGGGTGAGTGCTAGTATGTAACTCAGGGAAGGGATAAAATAATGCCATGATTAATCAGTCCAAATTATTCCAAAACCATATTCACACATTCATATACATATATATAATATGTCGAGTTAGGGAACAAGGCTTAGCATGAGAGTTAAAATATTAACCTGGACTGTGTAGCTCAGACAGTCATCTAAACACCCATGGGCTATATAGGTCTAGCACTCACCTTGCTGAAAGAGTCCTAGTGCGTGTTAGTCGTACGAACCAGGGTATCAAGGAAGGTCAGGGAATCTACGACCCTTCGCCAATCCAGGATACAAATATAAAAAGTATGACACAAGGACGCGGTCATCAAGACCAACCCTTATGCCGCTAAATATGGGTTTCCAGTATCAGTCTTTCGGGACCTCCACTTACACGACTCAGTTACACAACCTCCTTTAATCTAATTAAAACATTTACACATTTCTATTCATTGAACCAATAATCATCCATTAAGACATAACCCATTGGTATCGCCATACCAACTATGCTTGCAAGATATATCAACAAGACATTCCAATTATCATCACTTAGGGGAATCCACGACCCCACTAGCTCCAATCATTCATCCATACGAGGGAATCCATACCCCCGAGGTTCAATGTTAATTATCTATTAAATTGGGAGAATCCACGACCCCAAGGTTCGATTCAAAACCATATATGCTTTATTAGCCTTTTATACAGTGTGATAGTTCCAAAAACAATTATAATATACATACTCATATTTCAAATCCAATTTCATAAGGTGGGTTGAGGTTATTACCAATTCAATTCCAAAATCCATTTATCTAAGGGAATCCATGACCTCCTTTCCCATTTACCATGCCCATGTACCCAATGAGTTCAAAAACCATCAACTCAAAACATGAATGATTCACAAAAACCATAGGAAAAATAATTCCATCAATAACATTCAAAGGCCTTCAACCTAATTTTGAAACCATCAATTAACAAGAATAACAATTCTAAACATATGATTTTAACAAAACAAGTTTAGGAAAACAGATACATGCCTGAAAGTATTGAGAATTATGGAGGCAAATCACCAATTGGAGCTCTAGAAGCCAAATCCTTAGAAACCCTAGCTTGTTCTTGACTTGGGGATTTGAGAGATTTTTAGAGTATTTTAAGTTTGAGAAATAGGGAGTCATAGGGTACCGTAGGGTTTTTTAGGTTGTGGGTTACAATTGGGAAAAGAGAAAATGACTAAAGTTCCCTTAAATAAAACATAAAAAAAAAAATTAGAGTCGTTACGGGTCATATCATAACTTGTGATGACTGGGTACGAGTCATTGCCTGGACTCATAGTCTAGGAAGTGACTCAGGGCATCCTTACTAGTATGGTCACGAGTCACATCCTACGACTCGTGGAGTCTTAGTTATTACCAAGATAGCAATCTTAGGCCATCTCATTGATTTGGTCATTAGTCCCGCCCTACAACTCGTGACCTCACCTTACGACTCATGAGGTCCAAGTCATGACCTCAATAGAAACCATGGAAAACTTACTGGTCAGATAATGATTAGAGCCATATGACTCATGAGGAGTCATCACGACTCAGCACCTAAGTTGTACCCTAGACAGTGAGCTCAAAACTCCAAAAATTTTCAGAGGTAAAAATCTGGGGTGTTCACAACTCTTTCTGAAAATTCTTCCAAAAGTGAAATATGAACACTAAACCTCAATCTGAGATGATAGAAACTAGAACACCGTAAAGATGAACTATATCACAGATTTAGATATAGGAAAACCTCTCAACACTACAGGAAACTTGAACCATAATGAAATTAGAACAATCCACGATGACACAAACTTTATCAACACCACAAGAAGTATGAGGCAACCTAGTCACAAAGTCCATAGTGATCTGTTCCTATTTCCACTCAGGAATAGGTAACATTTAAAGCAAACCACCAGCTCTCAAATGCTCGGCCTTCACCTATAGACAACAAAGGACACGAGCAATAAAATCCGCTATATCTTTCCTCATACCACCACCAGTAATGCTGCCTAAAATCATGACACATCTTAGTCACTTCCAGATGGATGGAACACCTGGAATAATGAGCCTCCTCCAAAATCAACCTAATCTAATCACCTACTCTCGGCATGCAAAATCAGCAATCAATCCTTAAAAAAACACCATCTGAATCAAGATAGGATTTCATAGCCTCACTACTAAATACCTTATATCGATCACTCTCAAACCAACATCATCAAATTGATGAGCCTAAATCAACTCCATCAAGAAAGACCTAAACTCCACGTATGCCAAAATACACCCAGGTGTTTAAACATAAATCCTAATTATCTGGTTAGCCAATGACTAAAATGTTAAGGCCAAAAGCCTCTTCTGGGTCAAAAGATGTATCAAGTTACCTATGCTAGTTGACTTCTGGCTTAAGGCATCCGCAACCATATTAGCCTTGCCTGAGTGATAGAGAATAGTCAATTAATAACACTTAAATAACTCAAGACAACAGCGCTGCCTTATATTAAGATCTCATTGGGTGAAGGAGTTCTAAAGGCTATGATGATCTGAGAAAATCTCATAACGGACTCCATAGAAGTAGTGCCTCCACAACTTCAAAGCAAAAACAAATGTGCACAACTCCAAGCCATGGGTAGGGTAATTCCTCTCATGGGTTTTCAACTGACAAGAAGCATAAGCAATTACCTTACTCTCCTACATAAACATAATACCTAAACCAACACCAAAAGCATAACAAAAGATGGTAAAATCCACGCTCTCCTTGGGCAAAGTCATGATAGAAATTGAAGTCAACAAATTCTTGAGCTTTTCAAAGCTCATCTCGCAGGCATAGGACCACTGAAAGGAAATCTTATTCTAAGTCAACTTGGTCAATAAAGTTGTAATAGATAAAAAAAAACTAAAAAAATATCAATATTAGCTCATTAAACCAATAAAAATCCAAACCCCAGTAGCGGAAGTAGGCTTATCCCAATCACAAACTACTGCAATTGATCTTGGGCTTATTTATACATCAAGTGCTAACTATTACCCTTTTATGCACTTATGTCATGAGTTAAATCTTGTAAAATGTCTTATGTTTGATCTAAAATTCCATTCTCAAGATGGATATGATTAGTGTTCTAGGACTTGAATTTGGTGAAAATGAATGTGGTTGGACATGAACACTGAGCTAGAAGTATAAAAGTTAAAATAAAAGCGTGTCATGCTCCCTATCCTCCGCAATAAGGGCATGACACATTGGTGGTTTAATAACTGATGGCAATTTCCAGTAAGCCTGCACGATATTGGTATACCACAGACCTTAGTCTCTATGATAAAGGTGTGTAATAAATAAGGCATGAAAATGGATGTCATATTACAGTGAGCCTCCGCGATAATGGCGTACCACTTCCCTTAGCCTCTGTGATAAGGGCATGGTATACTGATGTGAAAAAATTATGGATTTTAACCCAAGTACAAATTGAATACTTATAATATTATGGGTTTTGTTTTACTACGTCTAGGCAAGGAGAAAAACATACGTGAACTTTAACTTAGGGTTATTTTACCAATTAACTCTCTTACTTTTATTTTAGTATGAATATTTTAATTTCTTGGATGTTGATTATGAACATGAGTGGCTAAGTTCCCTTGTTCTTGGGTTGAGGCCGAACACATGATTATTCTTTCAAGTTCTTAAAGTTGGTTTAATATTGGTTCATCGTATGGGTTGTTCTTAATCCCTTGTTTTTACTATTTTGATGATTGGCCACCATTAAAATTCATATTTAATCCTTTTTGTGAGCCTAAAAGGAGAATCATTAGAATAGATCAAAAGGTTTAAGGAACATGTGATGTGCTATAGAAATATAGCACTTTCGATGCTTAAAACAAGGAAAATATGCAATTTTCTGAGGTCTTTTTGTTAGTTTTTGATTCGTTTTGGATATGTTTTGTAGGGAACCAAGATTTGAATGATATGTTTGTGAAAATAGTGAAAATATGGCCACTTTTAGAGTGACCATGGATGATTGGGATATTTTATAACTTGATCATGATCAATGCATGTTCGAGATTTGAAGTAGAGCTAAAAAACTAACTTCGGCACTTACTAAGTCAACCTATGGACCACATGTTGACCTACGGACTGTCGGTAGATAAAATGAGTACCAGAAAGTTCAAAATCTTGAGAGATGAGGGTATAAGAAGAGGGTGGCCACCGACCCTATTTTCTCCTATTTAGTTTGAGCTTAGTTTTTAGGGTTTTCTCTTATACTATAAATACCCATTATGTACTTTTTAGTAGAGGTTCGACACTTTTAACGCTTAGAACCTTATTTTGATTCCAAGATCCATCTTTGATCTTGGGATTCCATTGTATTGACTTTGATTGGTTATTTAGTTTATGGTTGTGGGTTTTCTTTCTTCTTATCATTGTTATTTCATCTTTTCTTTTTAACATGAATGTTATTGATATCTTCAAAATCATAAGTGGCTAAAACCCATAGCAAGGGTTATGGAAACCCTAGAAAATAAACAAAGTATGGGAAGTGCGATTGTTGATAGGAACCAATACCCATTGCATGCATAACTTTATCTTCAATATGATTGATTTCTTAATGGGTGCACACATTAGAATCTCTTCTGGATATTACTACTTGCTCTAAAAAAGTGGTAGTAACTAGGAAAAGATAAAGGCAATAGTAATTTGGAGATTTAATAGTCAGTCTGTTGTAGCACAACGGTATGATTATTAGCCTTCATCTAATAACTTGAGACTCAAAAGGTAATAGTTTACTGGGACCAAGGTAAGGGTTAGTAATGTGATACTCTAAGACTTAATAGGTAAAGGGTGAAATCCTCCTGCTCGTCCAAAAGACTGTAGGAGGTACATAACTTATCAGTTCTGTATATAAGGTATTGAGTTGGTTTAACAACACACATAAACCTACAGAGTTGAGATGCCGGGGGGAACACAATCCTAGTGTTCACTTACGACTGATTTTCAACTAAGTTAATATTGTTCTGTGTTTGAGATGACTACAAACAAATCCCCTTATTTACTTTCCTATTTTTCCAATAGACTGTAACCACTGAGATCTGTCAAATCACGTGTTCCCTTGGGATTTGACCCTAATCTTAGTTGGGTTACTATATCTTGACAACGCCCGTACCATTATCTAAAAGGAGGTGTTCCTTGGATGTCATCAATACATTCTCATCTTCTAAATAAAGAAAGATTTAAATTCACGTCCAGGATAGGAATATACTAAGAATGTCATGTTTAGTTCAATTACAGAAAGAGAGCATAAAGCATCTAAAATGAATTATTGCATATCCGCTCAATGATATAATTGTGATATCCTTTTAGATAAAGGATTAGAGTTTCAAAAGATCATAATCATATTAGTAACACTGTGAATCAACAACTCGATAACTAACATAACCAACATAAAGGATAACGATTTACATGATTGCTGAGAGTGCCTTAATGTCACGATCCCATTTATGAGTCATGATGGCACCTACTAAACCCCACCAGTAGGTAATCCAAACCATAACCCAGAGTTGTTAGCAATGGGTTAACTTGATGGAAATTGCCTCAAAGGGGTAAATTAGACAATTCAACACAAGAATAAGCAAGACAATAGAATAGTCTAAAAGATAGTCGTAATATAAGAAACCATCCCATGAACTGGTAGAGCCAGTACAAGAGCGGCTAGAAATATAGCTCAAGTCTTAAAACAGTCAACATAATCCTATCTTAAAACTAAAGACTATACATAAAGATAGAAGGAAATGGGGCAACTTTGAATCCAAGAGCTTACCCTCTCCCTGAATCAACCACAACACGATCCTCGAATCAATGATGGCAAATAGTACTTGGATCTGTACTGAAAAGTTATAGAAGTTTAGTATGTGTACCAAAACACTGGTACTCAGTAGGCATCATCGGCCGACTGAGCTAAATCATGATATAAATATGATAAAATTCAAGATAACATAACTAAGTCAAAGTAGCATCAAACCTGAATCCTTTCTAATATCATTGTACACAAATAAATGAATAATCGGAATAATAACATAACATAATGGATCAATCACAGACAATCATAAGTATAAAATTGTCCCCTATAAGATAATAAGTGTAGAAAAATAAATAACTCATAAAGGAACCATAATCCCGGGGGTGCACTCAAAGGTAATATAATTAGAATCACCATCATTTACCCATCCTCAAGATACAATTGGAATTTATCCATACCATGCCATACTACAGCATTTTCCACTTCCGAACTTAAATTTGATACCCATATCATTACTTCATATTCCATGACCAATACCATAATTAGAATCATAGCAATATTCGGACTTGAACCGGTAATCATATAATCAATAACATAATAATTCATCATGCTTGGACCGAGTATATATCATCAATATCATTAGCAATGTTCGGACTTGAACTAGTAATATATCATCATATCATCATCATTATCCAAACTTGAGCTGGTAGGAATATCATTAACATTATGATCAATATCTGGACTTAAATTGGTATATATATATATATATATAGTCAATATCATAAGCAATAGCATAATCACTAGCATAATCGATAAATCTCAACTCTCAAATACAACCTATCATCACCATCAAGTGACAAAGTTACTAAATATTACCCCAATAAGAAATTTAAGATCTACAACACGTGTATAAAAGGGGTTTTAGTAGCTAACACAATCTTCGCCTAAAGTGGGTCAAGGGCCCACTCCTAAATCCCTGAAATCCACTACTAAGCAAATTCTATCCTGGACTAGGCTAAGGTATCTAAATTTAATTTTAGATGTTAAACAAGCCTTAACTAGCCCTAACATAGAAATTATGCTAATGATGTAAGCAATTAAGCCAAACTTCTAATCTACGGTTTTCGAGTGGTCTAGGGTCCAACTAACCCAAGTATTGCCAAATTGATCACCCATACCTAAAAATTATCCCAAATCTAACATAATATCATAAACATACTATGAAATAGCTCAATATATGAAAGGAAAAACCTAGCTTACCTGGATGCCGAAAAAAGTTTGAAGAATCTACTAAATCACTACCCTTTCTTTCGAGAAGCTTTCACAAGATGCCAGGCTATCAAAATCACAATCTACTCATCAATATGAGAATAATGGCACCTATATAGTACCATTGTACTTCGGGTCCAAAAAACACACCAAAATCCCATATGGATCTCATTTACGAAAATCACATTTCCGAGGCCAATCCAATATTCCCTTATGCTCAAGGAGTAATTAACCTAAAATGGGTGAAATTTGAGCTATATTGGGGATAAAATCAAGTCCCCAAGTTCTAGGAATTTCAAACAAGAAATGGGAAAATTAACCATGAATTTAGAGGAATCTTACCTCAAATCCGAAGGAGAATCCAGAAATAATTGTTAATAAAGCTCTCCAAATCGTTAACCAAGCTCCTTAAATTAGCCCCAAACCTCAATCCCAAGCTATCTCACTATTTGGGATTTAATTCTCAAGAGAAAGAGTGAGAAATGGGCAAAAACGAACTGAAAAGATCTATTTATACATATCCCAGGTATCCGAGTGTCGCTATCGTGGCTCGGGACTCATGATCACCACATCTTGTAGCTGTCAGGGCGAGTCGCTATAGAGACATATGCCTAGCAATGGTGACACTTGGTGCCTGCCAAGGGTATCACGATCACGACCCTTGGCTCGCGATTGTGAGTGCACTAGATACCGCTGAGACTTAAAATTTTTTAAGTCTCCGCCAAGACCTCGGGATTCATCCTGAATCTGATATAATCAAACAGACTAGCAACCATACTAAATTTGACATTCTCGACTCAATGGAGCAGTCAAAATTTCTACACCCAATCTCTATTTTCTTAACTTTTCGACCAATAGGTTGCAATGAGCTTGGATTTCTTGGGACCCAAACCAAGAGTCCACATAGCCTAAAATTGATATTCTAGAGCTACTGGAATAATCAGAATTGTCTACAAGGTCGTTTGACTGAAATTCTTGCCCGATAGCCAATTTGAACTAGTGGAGACTTCAAAATAAGGAATTGGCTCTATAAAATTAAAAGAACAGCTCAGTAATTGAATTATTGGTTCCAGCAAGTAATAAATGACTTGGGGCAGCTATAGAAAAGTAGTAACGACAAAAATAAGAGAAAATATGAAAAATGACCTGGAGAGTCATTACAATATTCATTACTAAAAAGAACTTTTATCCACGAAAGTCAAGGATTAGGATGTACTTGAAGGCTTAAATAGGTAAGGATACTGGGTCCGCATCTCGTTCTCGATCTCCCAAGTAGCCTCCTCTACTGGACGGTGCCTCTACTGAACCTTAACTATAGGAATTTCTCTAGTGCACAACCACCTGACATCACTAGCCAAAATGAGCACAGGCTCCTCTACGAAGGTCAACCTCTCATCTAGCTGGACGGAGTCCCACCTAAGCACATAAGATGGATCAGGAATGCATTACTGCAACATAAAAAGATGGAAAACTTGATGGACAATAGCAAAATCTGGGGATAAGAACCAACTAATACAACTCAATGTCAACATATACATACAATATCAAAAATGGGAACAAACTCTAACTTTGAATATAATAAGATATAATCTAGATAAGAAAAAGGTAGTGGTCAACTCCGGATGCATAGATCAATCGCTACCTTAAGGAGACTCTAAGTATCGCCTGAATCAATTGTCATGTGATGCACTCGTTCCTGGATCTATACGAAAATGATGCAGTAGAGGTGCGTATGATCCACCTGTAATCAGTAGGAATCATAAGTTGACTGAGTAAGATAGAAAATAAAGCATATAAACTCAAACTATGGGCACATCACCTACAATCCGAAAATGTCTCAAACGGTAGCCCACACCATCTCCACTAATAGTTCTACTATATATACATATAACAAATACTAAATATAAGAAAGAAACATAAATATACATGTATACTAGGTACAAGTAGGGGAAAGAAATACAAATGGACAAATATCACATCAAGAACAGAAACATAACACAAAATAAGCATAATATACATAGAATGTAATGAAGATGATGATGCACGAGGTCGTCGCACAACCTTCATATATACCTACAGAGTTGTGCTCTCAAGGTAGGACCCATGGAGGTTTGTCAACCCATATATAACCAATATCCATAACTCCTCCTCGGCACATACACCGGTGGAGGATTTTTAAAGATGTCATATTTTCTATTAGAAAAAAATAGTATTTTCAGTATTTCGATGGTGGTATCAATATTTCATGAATAAATTTGATACAAGGATGTAATGCTCACAACCAACCAAAATAAGAATGTCCAATATCTAACCAATATACCAACCATTGAGCCAACATCCACTCAAATCAACCAACCATCCATGATCAATATAATCCATAATCTTAAAGTGAAACATGTAAGAAAATGTCATTGATATTGTATAAATTCCAAAATCTAGGCTTTTTCCTACCGAAAGAGTACAAATCAAGCATACATTTAACACTACTAGGTCAACAACATCATGCACACCCCACACGGTCACACATAACAAATAATGTCACAAAACCACAAAATATTATTCACACGAGCCCCCACACGGGCACATAAATCACCTAAACACATTTCTCAAGATGCAAACCCATACCCATATCATGCTTTTACATTATTATTAACTACCAAACCCGGTTTGAAGAAAGTTAAGCTATAACCTAGCTTGAATATTGAAATAAAAAAATTAAGCTGTTATCATCGAGCTTCCACCTTACGTACGGACCCAAAATTAGCCAAGACACAAATATAGGCCCCGTTTGGCCATAAAAATTATAATTTTTCAGGCTGGAGTTGGAGTTGAAGTTGAAGTTGACATTGGAGTTAGAGTCGTGTTTGGTCATGAATATAAATTAAAGTTGTTTTTAAAATTTTGTAAGAGAAGTATGAGTGACAACAAGTAAAACTTGTTTTCACTTTTCCAAATACAATTTAAGAATTTTATTTGGAATTTCCATGGCCAAACATATACAATTTTGACTTTTTTCACAAAAGTAAAAAATTTTCATGGCCAAATGACTACATAGAATCTACACATCAAAAGAAAGCCAACGACACCTTTATTGTCACTTTCAAATTAGAAAATGAATCTCCAAAATGTGTTTTTCTAAAAAGAAATGTAAAACTGGAATTTTAGTTAAAAAATATATTTTTCAAGATTAAAGGAACTTATAGGAGAAAATCCAGGTGAAAACGGGTTGAACTTGAGGTTTGAATCAAAAAAATGCTAATTTGGGCCTTTGGGCCAAAATCTCCAAATTTCATCTTTAAATCTAAGTTTTTAAATGATAAAAATAAAAGGAAAATAATTGTAATAGGTATTTGGAGTTTTCCCAAGCTTAAAAATGGAAGAAAATGCTCAAAGAACTCGAACCCCAAGCTCCATTTATAAAAAATGGGGTAAAAATCTCAAAAATGGAAAAATTGTCCACCCAAGAATTGCCTACGCGACTACCGAGTCGCTTAGGTGTCTGTCACTTAAGAGACCAGGTGTCGCTTAAGCGAAGCCCACTTCATCGCATAAGCGACTTGGCTGTCGCTTAAGTGACAGACGTCTGTCATGCAGTGTTGCTTAAGCGACCAGTCCATCGGTTAAGCAAGCCTGGTGTCTCTTAGATGACACTTTGGATGTATGCCTAGTCGCTTAAGCGACTAAATCATCGCTTAAATGAGTGCACTTGTTGTTGAACTAGTTGGAGGCTTGGAGACTTTCAAGTCTCCACGGACCCCTCGAGATTCATTCAAAATCTCGAGTACGCAAATGAACTATGCTACCCCATTAATTTCGATGCTTCGGACTCAATGCCGATATCAAATTTTTGAAAATATATCATTTTCACAAAATTTACCCCCGAAATTCAATTTCATAACTTTCCAAATCAAGGGTCGAAATGAGATTTAAAAGCCGTAAAACCATACCACCCATGTTATCAACCTAAAATCAATGTTTCGAATTTGCTGGAGCTGTCCATTTTGTCATCCGGCACACAAATCAAAGGATATTGACAAAGTCAATTAATAAGCCTTTAAGACCATCAAATAATGTAATCTCGCACAAATAACACCGAAAATGCATTAAAAACCATGTCAATCAACCCCACACCCTAGAAATATCAAATGCAACCACGAGGATGGGTAAAATTATCAAATTATACAGAAATAAATATTTCACACAAATCACCAATAATTAGATCATTACAACTGTCTTTTCAAAAGTTATCCGTATCACATAAATTAAGACAAAAAAGTAATATATTTTGGGTCCGTACTTGTGCGGGCTCTTTTGTGTCTAGTTTGAAGAGAAAGATGCAAAGATACATGACTTTTTTTTTTTTTACAAAAAGCAATAAACAAACAAATATGATTGTACTAACTAATTTCAAAGAATTGAGTGACCTTTTACGTAATGACTTTGCATTTTATTAGAGTATTATTAATGTTTATTATTAAGTATCTTTAGAAGAAAAAAATAGGTACAATGCTAATATACTACCGTCCTGTTACTATTCAGTATATTTGTTATGGTAAATTTTGAACAAAGATCCAAAACTAATTTAATAACTTGGCAAAAATGTATTTTGTGAAAGAAGTTTTTTAAAGAAAATCTTTTGTTGTTTTAAAAAATTTAACTGAAAAGTCATTCAAGATTCAGAGATAGAGGTGAGGATTCACATTAATTTCAGAAAACCCTATGGAGCTTCAAAAAATTCACAATCGGGGTTAACCGGTGAATTTAAACTTTATTTGGCTAACTGAAATGATTGAAAAATTTGTTGATTTCTATAAGTTAAAGAAAGCTCATTTTTGAAGTAGAAAAGAAACTGTTCATTTTACTTTACAACTAATGATCTTCTTTTTTTTATGTGAGATTACCTGAAAAGGAATTATCTTTTTGAATTGTTGAAAAGAAATGATCCTTTTGAGTTATTGGAAATAAATGTTCTTTATGAGTTGTTATTCAAACAAATAGAAAAAAACTTTTTGACACAAATTTTTTTAATCTTACACAGGTCAATATAAAGAAATGAAATCTGAAATAAATTTAGGCAGTTTTCAGGGGAATTCATCTATGTTAGATATATAGATATAAATTGTTAGTGTAGCATTATAATGACATACTTCCCCGGTCCCATCTTATGTTGCATTTTTCATTTTTTATTTTTCGAGAGTCAAACAATTTATTTTTTATCTTAAATTTAGACACAAATTTTTTAAAATAAAATACATCTCTCTCTTTCTCTCTCTCTCTCTCTCTCTCTCTCTCTATATATATATATATATATATATAAAATATTTATAAACTACGTAAAAATACTATAAGACGCAACAATTGATAATTCAAAATATTTAAAAGATATATGAAAAAATAACGATCAAAGATAAACTTGTTTGAATCTCAAATCGAAAGGTGAAAGGTGTCATACAAATTGAAACAAAGAGAATAATAAAATGAAAAGGGAGAGAAGAAATCAAGTTCGACTTGGTTCTTTCAGCCCAAATATACTCAAACATAGTAGCAAAACATCTTAAAAATTAGCAATCGAGAGAAGTTTTAAAAATCCCATTGAACTTGTAAGGTTTTATTTAGTGAACACTCAAACTATTGGTTGTCTCAAAAACCCACTGGAACTTGTTATTTCAATACGTCGAGTACCCCCTCATGGTTCACCTGACACGAAAATTAAGCATAAACTCAATAAAGTGCGTGAGGGACTAAATTATTTGTCATATCATCTTATTTCAACAAAAAACACTGAAAGAATCACTATTTTTTCTTTATTTTTTTCATAGTTTCAAAGCTCCTCCCTCTCTTCTCTTCCTATTTATTTTCCCTTCTCCTCCGTCACTTTTAAAATTTCTCAAAATAATTTTCTTTCAATATGATTTCTATGCTTTAAATCAATGCACAGTAATTGAAATCTAGTATGAAACACTAACTGGAAAAAACTACCTCATATTTTAACTCAAAGAAAATTAATAAAAAAATATATATTTTTAGATAATAGCTTACTTGATCGAAGAAAATTCAATCCGATATTAAATATTCACTCAAAGATTCGACTTATCTCTATTTTAGAGTAGAGAAAAAACTCAAAAATTTCAGCCTACTTCACTAAAAGTTTACACAAAAGCTTTTAGTGAGTGAAAATGAGTGATTTTTGACATAGGGTAACTATGAAAGAGGGTCAGATATTATTTATCCATGTGGACATATACATAAGCCATTATTTCACCATGTACGAGTGTGTTTACATGATTGTGGTCTTTGGATCACGAGGAGGTACTTAACGTAATGAAATAACAAGTTTCGAGGATGGGGGGAGTGGGGAGGGTTAAGACTACGTTCAAGGATTTTCTTAAAACTTCTCTCTTAGCAACCATTGGCTCCAATTTACAGTAATGCAGCATTAAGTTGCATCCATATTTGCTCACAATGCAAAATAGATGGTATCAACTACGCATCAACAAAGCAGTAGGTGTAGATCTTTGACGACACTGATTGTTTTGGTAGAAATCACTCAAACTAACTGGGGGCATTGAGTTAAAAGTGACCAAAAAAATTTGAAAATGAGGTGTAGGTGACTCAAGTCTTAGTAATTTAGTGGAGGTGACAATTAATTTATTATGGATTAAGATAGTTGGAAAAGTTTGAGAATAGCCCACCAATTTTTAAATTTACACTTTGATCCAAATGTTAACCTAATATAACAGGAATGGGGGGAAAATGAGTGTTTCTCTCTCTTCTCATCCATTATTGTTGTAACATCCCGAGACTACCCCTAAACGTTACACGGTGCTTAGGACCACAAGTGATTCCAAGCTAACCCTATACTAGTATGGTGCTTGAACTACTGATTAAATTACATAAAACTTGAAGTAATAACCTGAAGAAATGTCTTAGCTGAATATGTTCTATACAAAACTATTTAAAACATTTACACTTTAGTTATACAAAAAAAAACCAAAAGTAAATGCATCAACTCTGAATGATCATCAATGAAGCCTCTACTAATACTGACTATAGATATCCGGGACATGACACCCAACTATCCCTAATCAATAGGATTGAATAAAAATGCTACTAGAACTATAGTTGACTCGAGTCCTCGAATCAGAAGAACCCATCGCCTACTGACTAGAAGTTGCAAACTGTCTGATTATAATGTGTGTGCTAAAACTTGTATCTACATTATGAGACAATGTAGCATATAGACATATATGTGAGTCAGTATTTTTGGAATATACTGAGTATGTGGGGGTGAATGCATAAGTAAAACAATAACTTAATATATTCATAGACTTTCAAATAATGCACGCTAAGTGCAAGTAACTCACCTTGAGCTTGAATAAGACTGAAAGCTGAAAGATCATAAACCATGAATAATAAAGCATACAGAATAAACTTTGTGAGCCACCACACTTAGTTTCTAAGATTTTTACTTATATTCTTTTTTTTGGGAGGTTCTTCTAATCGACATAAACCATGTGAGCTATCATGGAATCCGACATCTTACCCATGTTGGGGAGAGTTGTTCTACCCTTGCCATCGGAATAGAACCTTAACTTAAGTGTTCGCTATACTTATCCCACTATGGGCACTTAAACCTATAATGACACTTAGTTTTGAGGCATGTGAACTTAGCCTCATACCCAATTTGGTGCTAAATACTACTCTCATCTTACTTATATGCTCATACTTTTAGGAAATCCACCTTGAAAAAGCATAAGGGTTTATATAATGAAAAACAGTTATGCTTATGTTTGCTTTAATTTAAACTCAAGATAAATAAATATGGATTCCATATCTTAGCTTAGGATCAAAAGATCACTTCTTTCTTTAAATCTTGGTATAAAATTATCAAAGAAGACTTAAGAGCATGATATTCTTGAAATCTCAACACTTAGACTTAGGGCTTAAAATTCATGCTTTAAACTTATGACAATTCACAACACAACTTCATGCTCAATAGAAATCTTGAATTACTTCAACAACATCAAGTCAAGATAGTGCAATCTCATATATAATATAAATCTTATAAGTTAAAACATAAACATAAGAAACTCTTGATATACTCAAAGTTTTAAATCTCATGATAATCACATGCTTCAAGAATATAAAAACTTGGGTATGAACCCTAATTCAAAATAAATAACTTGAATCTTAAAATCATGCAATTTGATCACAAGGGTGAAAGGATACCCTTGTTCATAACCCCATATACCTTAAGTTTCCTGACTTGTGAAGAAATCTTGGAGCTTGGGACTTGAATGATGAACTTGTGAAAGAAACCCCATTCTTGATATTTCTTGAAGATTTCTTAAACTTGGAAGCTTGAACTCTCGAATTCGTGAAGAAATTTTAAATTTAAAACTTAAATCCTTATGTTCTTGAGAGAAGAAGCTTAAATTATTGTACTTGGGAAAGGAAGGGTTTTTACGTAAGTTGATTTAAAGTAGATGGGCAAATAATGTCCTTTTGGGTGCTTTAATTTGTGCCTTGGACGTTTAGGGCTTAGGGAAAAGGACCAAAGAGACCCTTGACCCTTAAGAAGTTGAAAGAGAGGGAGAATAAGCTATGTGTCGAGTCCCATATCGCATTGAGAGAGAAACACGTCGCACCCCAAATCGCATTGTTTGACCGGTATGCCATGACCAAATTGCGGACCCTTACTGCCCTCACAAAAAAGGCCATAACTTTTTGGTTGGGTATCGAATTAAGCCAAAATTGGTATCGTTGGAAAGATAACTCAGTTATCTATAGTTTGGTAGGTTTTAATATGAAAATTCCATATATAAAAAAATTTATACGCATTCAAAGTCAATATTTATAAAATAAAATATCAAAACTTGACTGAATCAAAGGCACTTAGCTCAATTTTGCTCTAAGTGATTTCTATGAACATTTTTCACCTCCTAAGCACTTCACACACTGGGATAAAGATAATGACACATATATTCATATACAAATCATGAGATTATATCTTACACACATAGAAAAAGTAGTTCAAAGTCTAGCCTAAAAATGCGGGGTGTTACAGTTACTTTCTCTCTCTTAGCAATTTTTGTTGTTCATTATTGATGCTTCTTTATTCATTATCTTCTACTTTATTATCATATTCTACTTTATTATCATCTTCATATTCTTTTTGTTGGCCGTTTTTGTTGTTGTTACCCCTACTGCTACTATCTGACCAATTTCTTATGTCAAATTTTATTTCGTACATTACTTTTCACTTTGGCATTACTTCCTAGGAGACTTTGGTAAGTCAAATTATGATTTTTAGTTGAATTTGTCATTTGAGTAATTGCTATTATGCTATTTTTTCAACAATATATAGCACGCGAACATGAATGTAATATAAGAGTCATATGTTTAAGCAAAACACTAATCTGTTGTGATAGATGAGCCATCTATTGCAATGAAAAACTCATATATTAGATCCATATTTATGGTTCTTTAGTGTCGTAACATGAGTCGAACAGATGGGTCATCTTTTGCAATGTATAACCCATCTATTGTAATAAACTAGAATTCTGTTGCAACAGACTAGTTATCTATTGCATCAGGGTAAATATCTATCGCAAAAAATTGGTAACCTATTGCAACAGAATATGAACTTGATTCTAACAGACGCATTATCTATTGCAATAGAGTAGATATTAATCTGTTGCAATAGAATCTAAACTCGATTCTAACAAACGCACCATCCGTTACAATAGAGTAAATATCTATCGCAATAAGTTAGTTATCTATTGCAACATGTCACTCATCTATTGGAATTAGTTTCAAAGGTCCTTAGTACTATAACATCTATCCCAATAGATACTTCATATGTTGCAACAGATGTATAATCTGTTGTAATATATGATTCACCTGTTACAATAGATGACTCATCTGTTGAAATTAGCTTTAGGAGCGTAACATAAATCTCAATAGGTAAGTAATCTGTTGCAACTGATTACTTACCTGTTGCAACATCTTTTCCACATATGCAAAAGATTACACATTTTTTGGGGTTCATGTTACGATACTTTGAAATTACTATTAATTTTATTATAATATCATTATTAACTTTTTTAACAAATGATTGTTTTAGGTACCACTAATAGAGGGATCAATAACAATAGGGATAGATTGTCATAATCAATGGACCGAGAAGAGCAATTGATATGTATAGATTTGGAAGGAGGGTGATGCTAGAGATGATAGCTATAAAAGTCCAAAGTGATATTTCATATGATGATTTTGTGAACTTAATCATCAGCTATTGTGGACTGAATTATCAACCAGAAGAACTCATCATCAGCTACATGCACAGCTCCTTAAAAAATCAGAGGGTACTACCTTTCAAGATAACTGATCAAGTTCGGTTTTATAGTTATCTTAGTGATTTATCTAGAATAGTGTTAAAGGTGTACATGATTGAAAAGACGAGAGAGAATGAGAACTAGAATATAGAAGAATAAGAAGAACAACAAGACATATTTGATTATAGGTTGGATGATCTAGACGTTGAATATTCCAGATGATGATCAAACACCTACGCTCGTTGCTACGAGCAATACGGTGGGTAGTTCATCTCAATCGACATAGTATGGAAATCATCAAGATAATGAGACCAGATTTTACATTGGAATATTATTCAAGGACAAGAAAAAACTATCTACTACTTTGTTTGTTTCTTGTTTGAAAAAAGATTTCAGAATAATGAAGGTGATTAATTTGAGCAAAGTCTTTTTCTACAGATATGCTAATCCAAACTGTAAGTGGTGGTTCAGAGTGGAGTAGTACTTAATATATAATAGATTCATTATTTATAAACATGAAAAGTATCACACATGTGGTTCAGAGCATATTTTAGGTCAAAATTGCCACTGCAAAGGTCCTTAGTGAATATTTGAAGAATAGATTCCTCAATGACAAAGGCCCTTCTACAAGGGATACATCCAATCAAATACTTACAGAATTGGATGTCATGATCAATTATTGGAAGATATATACAGCCATGGTGATTGCCAAGCACTTGGTTATAGGGACACATGAGCACGGTTATGCAGTCCTCGATGCCTACAGTTACATGCTTGAGTCCAATAATCTCTAAAGGAAGACGGAATTGTATGTCAATGAAAATGGAGGTTTCAAATAATTTTTTCTATCCTATGGTGCTTGGATTAAAGGTTTTTGACATTTGAAAAAGGGTATAGCCATCGACGGGACCTTCTTAAAGAGCAGGTATAATGGAGTTCTGCTAGCAGCGGTGGTGTAGGATACAAAAAATCACATCTTTCCTGTTATTTTTTGTGTAGCAGACAAGGAATATGATGCCTCTTACGAATAACTTTTTGTAAAACTTTGAAGCTACATCAAAGATACCAAAGAGTTGTGTTTTCTTTCGGATAGGCATCCAAGTATTCTAAAGATGGGTTCAATTTTATTCACTTCAGCTCACTTTGGTTGTTGCATCAGGTATCTTGGAGAGAACATTCGACCCAACTTTAATAATAAAAAGGTCGTGACTCTTTCTTATAGAGCAGCTAAAGCATATAGTAGAGACAAGTTTTTATATCATTTCAATCAAATAGCGGATATGCATCCCAAGGCAACAGAACATCTCATACGTATCAGTTTTGAGAGATGGAGTCGGGCATACTCTCCAAAAAATAGATACATTCTTATGGATTTAATGTCTTGTTTGAGGTACAAGATTAGTATGATGTCATACTAAGTGATTCTTTTGTACAGGTATAATATTATGACGTCAAACATAGCTGAATCGGTGAATGCATTGTTTGGCGATGAAAGAGAATTTCCATCGTGGCTTTGTTTGATATAATAAATGAGAAGTATGATAATTTTTTTCATGAAAGGGGTGTGGAGTTTGATGATGCAGGAACCCAATTTGTTCTAGAAGCGGAAAAAGTAATATCAATGAACATCATTCTGGGGAATAAGTTATTTTCTCATCCAATAGCAAATTACAAGTTCAGTATCAATGGTCATGGCAATTTTTCCATGGTTGATCTTCAAAAAAAATCTTGTATGTGCAACATTTTTTTGCTTTGGATAAAATACCCTGTCCACGTGCTATGGTAGCGCTTCTAGCTCAATACGGTGCAAAATATGAAAGTAAAACTTATGAGTACTCCTCTTCATATTATTCGGTGAAAAAATATATAGTTCCTGCAGAGCTTTTAGGAAAATTAATACCTCCTTCATATATTGACCCAAGCACTATCAAATTGGGAAGAAGGCCATATTAGAGGAGGAGTGGAATCAGATAATTATTTCCATCAAGAAGAAACAAGTGCTCTGTATGTAAGAAGGCTGGCCATAAAAGAGCTATATGCCCGGATCGAAATCCACCATGATCGTTGTAATTTCAAAAACTTGTGTTGTTATTTGTTATGGAATTTTATATATTTAACTCATTGTTGTGAATGTAAATGTTATCATTTGTTATATAAAATGTCCTTTTTAATAACTTGTGCATAAAAAAAAGGCAAAACAAAAACTAAATACAGTAAACCACAAAATTATTTTCAACAGATTACCCATTTGTTACAACAGATGGACATTAGGTGGAAGAACACAATACAGTTCATCAAACTAGAATGTTTTTCTCCAATAGATGATAAATCATTTGCAACAGATAGGTAATCTGCTGACAGAAACTCAATCGATAACCAACCTATTTCAACAGATGGTCCATCTGTTGAAAGAAATCAAAACTCTTGCTATTGCTACTGGATTCAAAATTGCTCATTACCTCCAACCGTCGACATGTTTGTTGAGAAGAAGAAATAAACAGAATACAAATTAAATAAGAATTAAAAAGTCAAAGTCAACCAAAAATAAATTTTTCATCAAACAAAAACAAAATACATTACGTATAGATCTGATATAGAAAAATTAAAATACATATGCTAAAAGAAAAAACACATTATTATTATTATTACTATCATCATTATTATTTTCAGTTGACCAATCGTCAATCGTCAGCAGCAGGGCCCTCATCAGCCTCTGCATCTCTCCAAACATCCTTGCTCTCATGACGACCAACTCCCTTTGCATGTCATTAACCTGCCTTTAAAATTCCTACACGGTGTCATGCAGAATTGCAATGTCCCAAGTAGGATCAATCATATCTAGAACAGACATGAAATGACAAAAAAAGTAAACACAAAAGTAAAGAAAAGAGACCGAACATAATACAATGTATACTACCAACTGGTAGATTTACACACCAAAAAAAACTTACCACAATAAGAAAGAAATATGCTATTTAAAGAGAAGTGGTTGAAGATGTATAAGAAAAGAAAAAATGCAAGAAAAGATAAATAAAGTGGAGTAGAATGAAGATTAAGTAGGGACCTATTTATAGAAGATTGAATCTGAATGTGTTAGGTAAAAAGACACGGCTATTCAGCTCCATTGTATTAATTATATTCAATCTACTGACTTTTTGTTTTCTGTGAAAAGTCGTGACTTTTTCTTTTACATTTAAACTTCTCATATTTTTAAATGGTTTCTTTCTTAATAATAGTCATTATTATTGAGTTATTGCAACAGATTATTTATCTGTCACAACAGATAACCCATCTATCGTAATAAATTTACTATTTGTCGCAAAAGATTTACCATCTGTCACAACAGATGGTCTGTATATTGCAATAGATGAGATATTTATTGCAACATATGGATTATCTGTGTCGATAAATGAACCATCTATTGGAGGAGATGTTTTGATTTTTTCTAACGCCCGATTCATCAGTTGCAACAGATCGGGAATTTGATTCATCAGCTGTTCTGAATATGTTAGAAAAAAAGTCATGACTATTCTCCTCTTTTTTAATAGTCATCACATACCTTAATCAATCCAAATTGTTAATTGTTTTATTAGATATAAAATGAGATTTAAAAACAAAAAAGTTGAAAAAGTCACGACTTGTAGCACTTGTTTTTTCTTGACGGGCATGTAGTCCTCTGACATTGAAGATGGTTATCCTCTGAGCTTCCATAGTCTTGTACACTACTTAACCATGGGAATTAAATAATAAACATTGTACGACATTTATGGGGTAGGGAGACTAAGGTGCGTACAGATGAATGAATTTACTTTCATGTGTGGGAGTTATGTATTATTGATCAGGTTTTCGCAACAGACACACTTAAAGTAAAATGCTTTTATTAATGCAGTTTCTTACCAATTAGACATTGATCCTTCAAACAAGATCCCTGCATTTTATAGTTTAGTTTGATAGGTGTGAATTAATAAGGCCGAAGGATTCCAAGAAGATGGTGTCGATACCCTGTTATAATTTAATGATGGTTTTGCCCATATTTATGCATCAAGGTCTGAGAAGTGATCAATATTTGATGGCATTATAGACATTAAAATAGTGATCGAACCAATTTTAATGGTGCATGGACTTTAGAAAGGCCTCTGAAGCCTCGCGCTGCAGCAAACAAAAATGAAAAACCAATAGAAATTCCCCTGATCTAAATTTATATGGATGGGTTGCTTGAGGACACTATTATATGACAGAAGGTGCTTGGGAGAATACCTGTGCAAAAAAGGGGAGGTAGAGAAGATCATATATCATCTCAGACCTTGTTTAAGAGGAAACACAGGGAAGCAAGTAAGGAACTTCTAGCGAATCTGGCCAATGAAATTGACTTGAGAGATGAAAAAACTGAATGAGCTTCAAATGTGGAAGTGTATCCAAATATTAAAACCCATCAGTCGCTCTTGAAAAAGAAAAATTCTCAAGAGAACTGGAGCTGGACACTTTGCTAGGGACTGCGATGAGCGAGTGTGTCCCCAATGAAGATCCACAAAGTGTAGGACCAAAACTCTAAGGAAGTAGTTTGGCAAGCATAGAAGATTGGTAAGATTTTCAGTCAAGAATGAAACCTAAACCAACAACTCCAAATGTAAAAATAAGGGAAGCCAAAGCGTTAATTTCTGAAGTCTAACTTGCATCCCGTGCCTTTTGTTTGTGGTTCTAATCAAGTCAATCGTAGTAGAAATAAAAAGGTCTGAAGTTGGGCAGAAATCCCATGCCTTACTATTTCCACTGCCTTTGACCAAACCAAAATCATAAACAGGAGGAATGGAATGCAAGTTTAACTTGAGAAGTTTCAACCTTGGCTTGATACCTTTTTTTTACTTCAGGAGTTATTAGTTCAGGTTTTGTTCCTGACCGACAATATTACCACTATCGGTACTCATAAGCTGTAATTGTAGAGTTTTAGTCTTGCATTTTGTGGGTCTTCATTCAGGATATGCTAGCTAGTTGCACTCCCCTAACAAAGTGCACAACTCCAATCAGCTTCAATATTTTTCTTTTCAAAATAGACTGATGGATTTTTATTTTTGGATACAATTTCACATTTCCAGCCTGATTCACTACACGTTCCTTCCTACCCTGTGTTTCTTTCTTAATAAGGTATGAGTTGATATATAGTCTTCTCCACCTCCTATTTCCCACATGGGCATTCTCCTAATTACCTTCTGTTGTATAATAGTCTCCTTGAGCAACCAATCCATATAAATTTTGACCAGGAGAATTTCTATTGTTTTTTCATTCTTGTATGCAGTAGTGCGAGGCTTCAGAGGCCTTTCAAAAGTCCATTGAACCCTTAGATCAGTCCAATCACTATTTGAATGTTTACACTACCACCCAAAACTTAAAACCTTCTGCAAACTTAGCACATAAACATTAGCAAAATCTTCATTAAACCATAACAGGGTATCAACACCACCTACTTGGTCTCTCAGCCTTACCAGTTTGAACCTAATAATCTTAACTATAAAATGATATATCTTGTTTGAATTATTAATGCCTAATAGGTAAAGAACCAACATTCACATTATCAGTGCACTGGATGTTTGTTTTCATGATAGGTTGATCAGTAATACATACCTCCAACATAAGAAGTGGTTCTATATGCAAGTAACTTATTCCGCTAAACCCATCTTTACTCTATCCTTTAATGCTGGTCGAGTAAAATTTGATCCACTTTCACTTCCTTTTATCTGCAAATAAGAGAAAAATATTTGATGTAAAACAAGAGAAGAACAAAAAGAAAGTTACAAAAGGGTAACACAAAATTGAATGAATACAACATATTATAATAGGTGTTGCAACAGATGACCCATATGGTGCATCAGATTCCCCATCGGTTCAATAGATGAGTCATCTATGGCAATATTCAATGCATCCGTAGCAACAAATGGTTGACATGTTGCAACATATGGGTCATATGTTGGAATAAATCAAACCAGCCTTGCTACTAGTTTGATTTCTTCCAAAAGTTGCTCCGTCTGTTCCAACAGCTGATTCATCAGTTGCAATAGTTAAGGAAATTATTACAACACCACTAACAACATCAACAACAAAGAAACAACACCATATGTTCCAACAACATAAACACCACACATTCTAACAGCATAAACACCACGCATTCCAACAACACCAACACCCCCAATAACAACACCACTAATAATGTAACAAACAAAAGACATAAAAAATGATATTGACAATAAATCTTTATAAGTTCCTCGAACAGATGACTTTTTTCACATATTTTTTTTAATAAAAATAATGGTTTTTTCATTCAAGACTTAAAAGTCACCTTTTCTTTATTTTTCTTAATAAATAGGATACTGGTAATGGGTAATTAATAAAAAATATAGATGCAAATATCTAATTTAAATAACATACAAAGAAGAAGACGAGAAGGAAAGAGCAATAGTGAACCATACCTGTAATGTCAAAAACTAAAAGGGACTAGAACACCCATTTAAAATGAGAAAAGAGATTGATCGATTGAGATTTGAAAGGATCCTCATGCAAAAGAGGAGAGAGAAGTGAGGAAAAAAGAAGACAATTATGATTACCCTAAAGAGGAGAGAAAGAAAATTCTGAAAGAAAGAAGAGAGATAAGTTAATTTATGGCTAAAGGAGAGAAAACTCTAGAGATGGTTTTAAATATTCATTAATAGCTTTGAGGGGCACGAGGAGACTGTGACATTGAAAAGATAAGATAAGACTACTCAAGAAGGAGATTTTTGAGTTATCCAAGTAATATTTTTTACCACCTTACTATTTTATGTTTTTTTATCTTGGACAGGAAATTACTTTCAAATAAAAAAATATCTAAAAATATATAAGTCATCTATTGCAACAGATGATAATTTTTGTTTGAAAATTTCCAACAGCTCAGTCATCTGTCGCAACAGATGCCAACGTCCATTTGATAATTTACAATAGACAGGTAATATGTTGCAACATATTCAATAATTTGTTTGACAAATTCCAACAGATAAATCATCTATTGCAATAGGTTGAACATTTAATTTTATGCAATTTCAATTGAGTTCATATGTTCAACTACAACTTCAATTGATTTAGCTATAACTAGGGATAAGTTAATAGGGTCTACTGTATTGCATGATGTTGGTATTGCATTTCTCCCGACGTGAGTCATTGAACGATCACTCTGAGTTGAAACAATTCCTATTAACTTATTATTAAGCTAATACCTAAATTAATTTAGCTACAACTAAGGATGAGTTGACAGGGTCAACTACAACTTCAATTAACTCTTACTAAATTGGATGATGTTGGTATTGCATTCCTCCTGACCTGAGTCGTTGAATGATCGCTCTGAGTTAAAATGATTACTATTAACTTATTATTAATCTAATAACTAAATTGATTTAGCTACAACTAGGAATGAGTTGACAGGGTCAACTAAAACTTCAATTGACTCTTACTATATTGCATGATGTTGGTATTGCATTCCTCCTGACCTGAGTCTTCGAACGATCACTCTGAGTTGAAATGATTCCTATTAACTTATTACTAAGCTAATACCTAAAATTCATTAGTGTTCTAGTTAAACTTAATACACTTTATTATGATGAGATGGTTAAAAATTATATCTTTTAAAATTTTAAAAATTAATTAAGATCAATTCAGACCAAATTAATATTTTAAAAACTTGTCATTTTTTTCCAAAATACAAATCAACCCATACAAATCATTCATTTGCGAAAAAAATATTTCATCATTTCAAATCTCGAGTTCTCGCTTTCTTCTTTCTCTCTCAAAAATACAGACAACAACTACTCAATATATTGCTCAACCCTTCACAACAAATTGATTTTATTCCTATTTCCGACCACAAAGTTGTTATTTTTTACTTCATTCTTGCTTGCCATCATTTTCTCTGTCTTGGTACGTAACGAAGTTCGAGAAGAGTTCTATATTTTTTTTCAAAAAATTTGGACTTTTTAGTTAATGATGAAAAAGAAGACTTTTAGTTGTATTATGTAAGAGAATGGGTTAACAATTTTGAGTTTTGATAGTACAATTATAGAAAGAACCTAAGAAAATCCTACTTTTTATCGCAGTGTTTCATTGACTGTCGTGGTATTATTGAATGGTATTTGTGGTATTATTGGTGGCTGTTGGTGGTGGTGTTGGTACTGGTGCTTTAATGGTGGTTTTGGTGGTATTACTGGAGGCATTGGTGTTGTTGGTGGCTATTGGTGGTGGTGGTGGTGCTTGTCGTGGTTTTATTGGTGGTGTTTGTAGTGGCCCTTAGTGGTGTCGGTATTGGTGGTGTTTGTGGTGGCTGTTGGTGGTGTTAATATTGGTTTTATTTGTAATGTATTTTTAAATATTTATGCATACATCAATTGTAACGTATTTTTTATTTTTCTGTTGTTTGTAGGTAAAATATGTCTCCCAAAAGAAAAGAAAGTGAAAGTGTATCAACTTCTTACTACCTAACAAAAAAGGTTAGAGTACAGAGGGATTTGAAGGAGCTTTCTAAACAATCTCAATTAGGGAAGAGTGAAGCTAAGGAAAGATATGAAAATGATATTGTGGGAGGTGGACATGGTTCTGTAGATGGTGATAAGGAAAATGAAAGTGAGGAGGAAGAAGAAAATAAATAAGAAGAGGAAGGAGAATAAAGTGAGAAAGAGGATGATAATGCATCACTAGTAGGGCGTGATTAATATTGATATCCCAGCATGAGGCTATCAAAACTACTAGTATTGACAGGTTTCAAGTTGCGATGTCGATAGATGACCATGCAGAACTAACTAGTGATTTTGTACTTAAGTGTCAGTTGGGAAAACCTTTTGATGACTTTAGGAAAACTATGAAGAATGAAAACATAGACGAACTTTTTAAGAATAGCTGCTTTGGACACTTTCTTATGCTGCCTGAGGACCACACTTCTCATTTCCAAATAAGCATGGTATATGGTCTTCTCAAGCGTAGGATCAAGTACGTGGGGGATGATAAACATTTTAAGGAGGGGGACAAAAAGATGGATGAAATCTGGATCAACTACTGTGGCATGTCGATTTATTTTGAATTAAAAGAGTTTGCCATAGTGACATGCTTGAGATGAGATCATCCAGTAGAACCTCTCATAAAGGAAACACCCCACAAAATGTCTAAGGCAAGAAGGACAACCAAACGACCACCATTAAATAATGATAAGGCATTGTCTCAGTGACTACCCACCAAAACCAACAAATGCAAGGAAAAATAGATGGGTTGTTGGACATTGCTGGACATGGGTACAAAGCCAATAAGTTGATAAAACATCTCAAGGATAAAACCATACCAAAGCAGTACAGAGAGAAATTGTGCTTAGTTTTGTTTGCCCATTCCGTTATATTGGCAAGAGATGTCAACAAAGTCATAGAAGATGATTTGTTGAAGTTTGCTAAGGATTTTCGAAAATTCAAAAATTATCCCTGGGGATATGACATGTACAACTTGACTATCAAATATTTACTGTCAAAGCTATCCCCAAAGACGATCACATTATACGACTTTCTTTGGGCTTTCATTGTAAATTTAATCACTGTTTGTTTACTCATCCATTAATTTATATTGAATAATTATTATGACTTTTTTTGCTTGCTTCCCGTTTATATTTTTTAGGCTTGGGTTTTTAAAGCCATTTCTCCCCTACGGAAGTAGGTTAAGGATTAACCTGATGAGGTTTCTCATCCAAGGATCCTTAGGTGGTTGGCTGCAAAGAGAAACACAAGAATTAAGGACGTTGATCTCTTTAACCCTCTGGATGATGCAGTACGTCTAATTTTAAGTAATTTGACTTAAAGAAATATATTGAAATAGATGTGCCATCTATTGCGATAGATGGGTCATCTATTGCAACAGATTACCCGTCTACTGTAACTGGTGCAACAGATGAATATTTTTTTATGACAAATGATTCATATTTTGCAATAGATTACCCATAGGTTGCTCTAGTTCTATGAACTTGACTCAACATATTACCCATCTACTGTAAATTATGCAATATATTGTTAATCTGTTATGACAGAAAGATCAGCTATTGCATCAGATAGATCATCTGTTGCATAAGTTGTCTGTGTTAACATGTAACCCAACTGACTACAAATTATTATTATATGATTTAAATGTATTTGTCTTTTTTAATAAGTTGTGCAACCATGGATCGAGGAGTTGGGGATGACTTTTTTAATTACTCTAGGTCTTGTTGATACAATAGCAGACCCAACAGTGGAGTTAATAAAGAAGGAATTGGCTGGAGAAATAGCCATAAGAAGAGCAGTTAGGCAAGGTTGGCCTAATATTGTGTCTCTTCATGACCAACCTACTGCAACAGATCTGGGTGTTTCTTCTGGGATGTTCCTGGTGGAGTTGTTGATGTTGGTGGCAGGCATGCTAATGCTGATGTTGCTGCTAGTCGTGATGATGATCATGTTGATGCTTAAGGAAAAATAAATATTTTATAAAACACCACTTTCACAGGTCCCTCTCACCTTTACACAGGTCCCTCTCACCCTTACACCAGTCCCCTCCACCCTTACCGTGGTCCTTCTCACCCCTCGTCACCCTCATTTTCTCATTGCAAATGCGAAGAGTGCAAGGAAAGATAGGATAAACTCTTTGAAAAAGCATAAGCTATAGCTAAAGTTTTCGAGGAATTAGAATCCAATAGGGGTGTCATACCCTCTAAGAAGGTAAGGGAACCATACACTCTCACAGTAGCAGTTAGGAGAAAGAAAAGAGCAATTTGCCAAGTACTCTTTAATCGAAAATCAAAAAAATTGCTACTCATTCCTCTCCAAAAGTTGTTGAAGGGTGGGGGACATTAAAGAAAGTGGACATATACATGGAACTTGGTGCCAAAGAGAAGAGAGATCTTTGATGGGCCAAGAATGCCAATCAAGATTACCCCATGCATACATTTTCCACCCAAGACTTCAAGAGTATGAAAAATATGCGTACTCCATACACAGACAAAGTAAGATTACTTTTCCAAACCTAGCCTTCTAATTTACTCCATGAAGAAGAAACTATGCAATACATATGTCATCTATTGCAATAGCTGTATATTCTTGTGCAACTGGTGGTGGTTCTGTTGTAATATATTACTCCTTTGTTGCATAAGTCATGTTAGATGGGTAATTTGTGAATAGATTCAAAGAATTCTCTAAAACAGAGAGACCATCCATTGCATCATTCACTATGTTTTCCTTCTTTACAATTACTACCCTATTTAGAAATTGACTTCTTATATCATAGTATGTTGAAGAAATTCTTTGCCTTATGAGGGGCAGGCAATAAGCATACCCGAAAGCTTATGATGCTGCAAATAGGATAATGGACCTCAACTTTTATAAGAATTTCAAGGATAGGTACAATGATCTCAGTAAGCTAACATCAAATCCCGATGGCTCGAGATTTGATTCGTTAGTGTAATTCCCCGAGCGTATACCCTGGGTGTCACACAGTGCTTACAATCCCGAAAGACCACAAGTTAACCCATGATTGGTACCTGCTATGAGCACTGAATATAATACTATAATATATATGTGGAAGAAATCTAAAAATACCATAAGGTTATCAAAATACTGAAATAATAATTGAGTATAACTGATAATAACATCTGAAAACTGAATAACTGACTATGCTAGTCTGAAAGCCTCTAACTGTTTGAATATGGAGTTGATGAGATAAATCCCCAACTAACTCCGACTGAAATAACTACTGAACTGCGAGAATACTAAAATAGATAAACTCTGTCCTCAAAATATAAGGACTCACCACTATATCTGCTGCTGATAGCCTGAGCTGCTAAGTACGATCAGGAACCTGAGCGGTTGGACCTATGATATGAGACATCATAGCGCAAAAGAGAGTATGCGATCAATATATGGAATATATTGGTATGCTAAGCAAGGTAAAGGTGATATACATGGGTTCATATGCGTAAGATGATGACTGACTGAATAAACATCATGAAGTAACTAGATGAGAGTGCATGTAAAACTGTAATTACTGAACATGCTGAACATGCAATGCTGTGGATATAGGCATACATAGTGTATCTGAGATCATCCAATTATGAAGGCTAAAAATAATTCTAAGTCTTAACACTTCGCTAAATTTTTCTAAGTCTGGGACCCCTTATTACAAGCTATATGGGACTGAATCGAACTAGAACTTTTACGGGGTCTTACAATAACTGACCCTTGGGAACATTCGTCCTCGAATGAGACTGACTAAACTGAGAGAAACTGAGGAACTGTACTTACACTAACATGCATAACTGAATTCTAGAGACATGACACATGGCTAGGCTATTTCATGAATGCATGAATGATATAAGAATGTTATGCAGCTATAACTGAGCATGGGATATAGTAAATCTAAGGAAGCCTGTTACCTTAGGCTGAATCTGAGTTTGCGGAGAAGAGGCGAGGATACTTAGTTTGCATGTCTGCCTCTTCTTCCCAAGTAGCTCCCTCAACGGACTGATTCCGCCAAAGAACTTTGACCAAAGGAACTTTTTTGTTCCTTAGTCTACGAATCTGACAATCAAGGATTTCTACTTGGACTTTCTCATAAGAAAGACTATTCTGAAAATCTATATTCTCTACGAGTACTACAACTGCTGGGTCACCTATGCACTTCTTTAGCAAGGAGACAGAAAACACTGAGTGCACTGATGCTAAGTCTGTAGGCAACTCAAGTTCATAGGCTACCTTTTCAAAACAACTCAGAATCCTATAAGGACCAACATATCAGGGACTAATCTTGCCCTTCTTACCGAACCTCTTCACCCCCTTCATGGGAGAGATTTTCAAATACATATAGTAACTAATCTCAAATTTAAGGTCTTTTCGTCTCACATCTGCATAAGATTTCTGTTGGCTCTGGGCTGCCTTAAACCTCTCCCTAATCAACTGCACTTTCTCTAAAGCATTAAACACCAAGTTAGGCCCCACTACTACAGTCTCACCTACTTCAAACCAACCAATGGGAGATCTACATCTTCTCCCATAAAGAGCCTCAAACAGAGCCATCTTAATACTGGAATGATAGTTGTTATTGTATGGAAACTCAATCAAAGGTAAATGGTCATCCCAACTGCCCTTAAAGTCAATAATATACTCTCTTAACATATCTTCTAGAGTCTAAATGGTCCTTTCTACCTGACCATCTGTCTGAGGGTAAAAGGTTGTACTGAGGTGGATTTGGGTACCAAGACCCTTATGGAAAGCTTTCCAAAAGTGAGAGGTGAACTGCATATATCTATCTAAATGATGGACAACAGGACACCGTGTAACCTAACCAACTCTCTGATATAGAGCCTGGCATAGTCCTCAGATGAATAGAAAGTATGGACTAAGAAATGGGCAAACTTGGTCATCCTATCTATAATGAACCTGATCGAATCGTGCTGACAATGAGTATGAGGCAAACCTATCACGAAGTCCATGTTCACTTTTTCCTACTTCCATATGGGAATACTGAATTCCTGCATGGAACTACTAGGCTTTTAATGGTCAATCTTCACCTGCTGACACGTGTAGCACTTAGCCACAAACTCTGCAATGTCCCTTTTCATCCCACTTTACCAATAGATCTCCCACAAATTATGGTAAATTTTAGTGGCCCCTGAATGAATGGAGTAATGCACACCTTTCGCTTCTAAAAGAATTCGCTGCCTCAATCTATCTACATATGGCACACAAAGTCGACCCTGGCAGCGTAACACACCATCTCCTCCTTGGGAGAAAACCTCTACTTTCTGATTTCTGACTAGCTCTTTTAGCTTAACTAAACTAGGATCCTTGTCCTGCCTTTCTTTAACTTTGAAAACCAAAGATAATTCTGAACTATTCTTTACCCAAACACTTCCCTCAGCAGAATCAACCAAATGGATACCTAGTCTGGCAAGCTGATGAACTTTCTAAACTAACTTCTTTTTACCATCCTCAGTGTTAGCAACACTACCCATGGACAACCTACTGAGGGCATCTTTCACTACATTGGCCTTGCCCCGATGATACAGAACACTCATGTCATAATCTTTCAACAACTCTAACAACCTTCTCTGATGCAAGTTTATATCTTTCTGCGAAAATACATACTGCAGTCTTTTGTAGTTTGTGAATGCATCAACATGCACCCCATACAAATAGTGCCTCAAAATTTTTAAGGCAAACATAATAACTGCTAATTCAAGATCATTAGTGGGATAATTCTTTTCATGGGGCGTAAGCTATCTAGAGGCATAGGCCACAACTTTACCCTTCTGTATCAAAATACACCCCAAGCCAACTCTAGAAGCATCACAATATACAACAAATCCATCTGACCCTTCGAGAAAAGTCAAAACTGGGGCTGTAGTGATTCAAGTCTTCAACTCCTAAAAACTCTTCTCACAAGAATTTGACCACTGGAACTTGACTTTATTTTGAGTTAATCTAGACATGGGGAAATCAATAGATGAAAACCCCTCAACAAACCATCGGTAATAGCCAGTCAACCCTAAGAAACTCTTGATATCTGACGGAGAAATAGGTCTGGGCCAGTTTCTTATGCTTTGATCTTTTGAGGATTAACTCTAACGCCATCACCGAAAACTATATGACCATAAAATGCAACTGACCTTAGCCAAAACTCAAATTTACTGAATTTGGTGAACAACTAATGGGATCTGAGAGTCTGTAACACTATTTTGGGATGGTCTGCATAATCATGTTCATTGTGGGAGTAGACAAGAATGTCATCGATGAAGACTATGATGATCATGTCCAATTACTACTTGAACACGCAGTTCATCAAGTCCATAAAAGCTACTGGGGCATTTGTAAGACCAAATAACATAACTAGGAATTTAAAATAACCATACCGAGTTTTGAATGTTGTTTTTAGAATGTCACATTCTCTTACTCTGAGCTAATAATAGCCTGATCCGAGTTCTATCTTAGAAAAGTAACTGGAACCCTAAAGTTAGTCAAACAAGTCATTGATTCTAGGAAGTGGGTACTTATTCTTGACTGTGACTTTGTTCAACTGATGCTAGTCTGTACAGATTCTAAGAGAACCATCTTTATTTTACACAAATAGGACTGGTATACCCCAAGGAGATACGCTGGGCCTGATAAATTCTTTGTCTATAAGGTCTTTCAACTATTCTTTTAACTCTTTAAGTTCAGCTGGAGCCATTTTGTATGGCAGAATAAAGGTGGGTTAAGTATCAGAAAGAAGGTCTATTCCAAATTCAATTTTCCTTTTGGGAGGAACTCCGGAGAGATCTTTAGGAAACACATTTGAGAATTCACTTGTGACTAGAACTGACTCAAGGTTAGGAGTCTCAGAACTAGAGTCTTTGACTCACACCAAATGATAGACACCCCCGTTGGATATCATTTTTCTCGCTCTAAGGTATGAAATAAGTTGACCCTTAAGTGTTATGGTACTACCCCTCCATTCAAGGACTGGTTCATTCAAGAAATGAAAATAGACAATTTTGCTCCTACAATCAATTGAAGCATAGCATGAATGGAGCCAATCAATGCTGAGAATAATGTCAAAATCTAGCATCTCTATCACTACTAAGTCTGCTGAAGTAACTTTCTGAGATACCATAACTGGACAGTCCCTGTATACCCGTCGGGCTATGATAGATTTACCCACTGGGGTAGAGACTGAGAAGGGTTCTGCTAAGATTTTCGAGACTGACTCTAAATTTGACAGCTATATAAGAAGTTATAAAGGACAAAGAAGCTCCTGGATCTAGCAAAGCATAACTATGTAAATGGTAAACTTTTAACGTACCAGTGACCACATCAGGAGAATATTTCTAATCCTATCAGGACTGGAGTACACAGAGCTTGTTTGGGTGTTGCCCACTGGTGACACTGGAGGTGGCACCCTACTAAGACGGGCGACAAGACTAAGCTTGGGGATGATTATACTGACTTTGCGAACCCACCTGAGGAAACTCTCTAATTCTATGACCTGGTTTGTCACACTCGAAACATGCATCGTTGGCAGCTCTACAGACACCTTGATGGTTTCTGCCATATTTCTTACAAAGAGGATTTGTTGAACCACTGCTAATACTACTCTGATATTTAAAGCTTGGATCCCTATCCCTATTACCATATTTGAATTTAGGCACCAAAGCACTGGCTGATAGAAGAAAAATGGTCTAAGAGAGAGGGAGTAATACAAAACCCAAAAAACCCATGGTAAATAGGACAAAGAATACAACATGTAATGGATGTATTACAAGAAAATGTACAAATATACAGATATAAAAATAATCAAAAAGAAGTGATACAGATTTTTGTAAAAATATATATACTACACAACATTATGACCAAGATAATAAAAAAAAAATATAGAAAGGCATATAAAAAGTACTATCGCCCTAAGAAGAAATATTATCTAAGAAAATCAAATGCAACAAAGCCATACCTAGACAAAAATAAACATGTAAGAAAATATAACACCGGTAGAACCTAAAAAAATAAATTAGAATATTTTCCCTGCGGAAGCATAGAGCACTTAGCAAATACTTGTCCAAAAAGAATCAATAATAGATCTAGGAATGCACAATTAATAAAAGATGTAAATGAAAATTTAATAAATGTAGACGAATATATATCAGATAATAAAAGTATATACTCTATTAGAAGTATGAAAGTTTTTGAATAAGAAATAAATAAATCTGATTCTTCAGATTCTGAGAAGAGGAATTTATAAATGAAATAGGATTAGAAAAGACAAACTCAGACTACTATGATTTAGTAAATTTGATAGAAGAATGTGAACATGAATTTGAGGAAGGAAAAAGATTAGACAGTAATCAGTGTTGTTTTTGTAAGTGGTTTCCAAGTAAAAACAAAGGGGCAAAATGTAGGAAATGTTACAAGGAAGGATGCATGAAATATATAGAGAAAACAACATCAAAAATTTTAGAAACTCCAAAATCAACACATAATTTAAATAAATTTTACAACAAGAAACCACTAACTAGAACAACAGAAGACAGAATATTAGAATTAGAAGAAAAACTAAGAAGATTAGAGATAAGAGTGTACAGTAAAGAGATAATTAGAGAAGAAGATTTAGTAGAGGTAGAATTATTAAATACAATTGTTGAAAATAACAAAGTTAAACAGAAAAAATCAATGAATTTACCATTTGAAAGAATGGTATGTAATGAAGAAAAGAAGATAAGTACAGTCAAAGTTTTAGCAAGAATAAAAATTCAAGACTATGAGTTCCAGACATTAGCCATAATTGATTCAGGATGTACAAAAAATATTTTAAATAGTAAAATTTTACCATCAAAACTAATTAAAAAATTGCCAAAACCTCAACTATCTATGCAAATGGACGGAATCTATACTACCTATACAAACTATATACCAAAAGCAAAGGTAAGTTTTATTAATACTTGTGAAAAATTCTACCAACCATCATATACACTTAGTGAAATACTAGTTAGAGATTTAAACATAAAAGCAAACTTTGTCTTAGGATTAGATTTTATGATGCAAAATAATAGCGGATGTCTTGTTAAAAAAATGAGTAATATTCGTCAGTAATATCACTAACTAACCAGTGCAAACACAACCCCTGCTAACTAAATATCGTTTCCTTAAAGATAAGACTGAAGAAAGAATCGAAAGCTCAAATGATCAAATAAAATTGGAAAAAAATTTAGAATGTGATAAAGGAGAAAATTGTAATGATAAGATAACAATGTATGAGGAATTACAAGATCTATTGATAGTAGAAGAAATAGAAAAAGACTATACATTAATAGAGCTAGAAACAGAATTATACAATTTTAGGAAATATATGCAACAGATAGGAGTAATTAAAGATCAAAAAGACCTAGATAAAATAATACAAATTCTAGACAAACTAGAGATAATTGGAGAGAAACTCCTGCAACATTGGGACTCCAATCAAATTACCTGAAAATTAGAAATAATTAATCCAGAATATTCTATAAAAATAACATCTATAGAAGCTACAAATGAAAACCTTAAAGACTTTGAAATACAAATAATAGAGCTACTAGAATTAGGGATAATTAGAAGATCCAAATCAAGACATGGATCAGCAGTTTTCATACTAAGAAACCATAGTGAACTATTAAAAAGAAAAGCTAGAATGGTAATAAATTATAAAAGACTAAATGATAATACTATAATGGATGTGTATAAATTATCAAACAAAACAGAATTAATAAACAGAATACAAGGAAGAAAAATATTTAGTAAATTTGATTGTAAATTTGGATATTGGCAGATTAAGATGCATGAATAGAGCATACAATGGACAACTTTTACATGTCTAGAAGGACATTTTGAGTGGCTGGTTATGTCATTCGGATTAAAGACAACCCTCCAATTTTTCAAAAAAAAAAATGGATAGTATTTTTTAAGACTATAAATTCTTTATATTAGTTTATGTAGATGATATTCTAGTTTTTAGTAATAATATGAGAGAACATTTAGGACATTTACAATAAGTTTTTGAATTATTTGTAGATAATAGAATAATAATAAGTGGAAAGAAAATGAAATTATGTAAAAATAATATTAACCTTTTAGGAGTAGTCATTGGAGATGGTAGAATAAAACTACAACCACACATAGCTAAAAGGGTCTTAGAAATGCCAGATAGATTAGACAAGACTAAAGATTTATAAAATATTTTAGGACTATTAAATTATGCCAGAGATTTTATTAAAGATTTACGAAAAGTAGCAGGACTGTTATATTCTAAAACAGGATCAACAAGCCAAAAAATTTTAATACTTAAGACATAAAATTAGTCCTAAAATTTAAGTGCATGATTCAAGATATTTCAGACTTGACATTACCATTAGAAATGGACTATTTAATAGTCGAGATAGATGGAAGCCTTCAAGGATGGGGAGCAGTATTAAAAGCGAAGGCTAACAAATATAGTGACAAAAAGGATACAAAAATATGTGTTTATTCAAGTGGAAAATATAAAGAAAAAGGAATTTTAAATAGCATAGATGCGAAGACATTAGTAGTAATTTATGGTTTGGATAGTTTTAAGCTTTATATATTAAATAAATCCGAAATATTAGTAAGAACAGATTACAAGGCTATAGTAAAATTCTATCAGAAAATAAAAGAAAAGAATAGTAGTAAAAGGAGGTGGTTAAATTTCTTAGATGCCACTTCTATTTATAGCATTGTTTTAGAACATATTAAAGGAAAAGATAATAACCTAGTAGATCAACTAAGTAGACTAATAAAAGAAGACAACTAACAATTTTTATTTCAGAATGAATATAGGCAAAGACAAAGAAAAGGCGGAAGCCTCATCCTCTCAATAATACTTAAACAAATTACTAAGCAACACTCGATACAAGCCACTAACAATGTTGGAAAATCCAAAATTAGAAAGACTGATCTTCGGAACTCATAATCTCGTTAGTTATGAGCCATCTAATTTGACTTTCAAACTGAGACCAGATGTAAGGGTGGACAAACGATAGACCTGCCTGATCGACAACTTATGTATTTCTTACAACAAGACACCTAGAAATATTAGATACTTTGTTTCGGTTCTAAATGCTTTAAGTTATTATTTTATCGAGAAAAACAATACTAACAGATTTAAATTTTATGTTGTTCTTATAGGAAAGACACAGAGAGTATTTCAGACATGGATAGAGGTAATGGATTCTGTAAAAGACTATACAACCCCTCTCTATAAAGATTTTGATGATTTAACAGAGGCATTAGCTTATGCCCGTAGAAATTTAGAGCTAAATTATTATATTACTCCAACCCTAAGACCAGATATGAAAGAAGTTCTCCAATATAATATTAAAAAAGATACATACAAAATTATATTTTGTGATCATTGTTCTTCTAAAAGACTAAATTATTCCAATGGATTTTAAGACAAGATAATGAAAACCTTGTAAATGAAAAAGGACAAATGTTAGAACATATAGGTATTTTACAAGATCGTATTAAGATTCTTCATTTTGAACTATCACAATAGACTCAACAGATTTATGAGACTCAAATAATCCTACAAATTTCTCCATCTTATTCAAAAATGGAAAGACCTACTGTATCGGGTAATGATACAGCTAGTCCAGCTCAAACGGTGGCTGGTAAAGACTCATCAAATTTGTTGACGGCTGACACTTTGCCAAAGAGTGTAGGGAGAATACTCCCAGCCAGTTTCAAGACCACAGGTACCCAGACAATAGACGAAGGAAGTTCTTCCCAAACTAAGAAGGGTTTTTCTTTAAGAAAAAAAGAAAAATGAAAAAAGAAATATAGAAAAATAGTCGTAGACTCAATAAAAAAATTATTAGCAGATCAAATGCCCAAAGAAATAGCAACAAATCCAGAACCAAGATCCAGAATTCCAAGAGAAGAAACAAGACCACCCAGAATAGGAACAAGACTGAGACTATCAGACGAAGACAATGACGAGTATGATCGAGACTACAATTCGGTCATGGATCAATTTTACAAGATCCAAATACATACGATGATTCAGGAATGGATTTTGACTCAGAAGCATTACATAATCTGAATACGTAGGCAATGACGATATTTACAACAGACAAACTAAGAGACGTGTGCAATGATATAAAAGATAAATAAATGGACGGATGAAAATTAAAATAAAGACATAGCCATGTGATCATGGGAACCATCCCATGTCTTGCCAAAATTTTATCAAGCACATTAAAGTAAAGATTTGAAGTCCACAAATACCTTTAAATACCACCTTATGAAAGACTTAAACATAAAAAGTTAGAGAGAAGTAAGAGAAAAATCGTGAGAAAATAGTCTTCTAAAGTTTTCTTGTTCAAAAAAGTTCTTAGTTTGTTCATCTTGTTCATCAAAAAAAAAAAAGAAGAGAAGAGAGTGTATTGTATATTAGTCTTTTTATTTCTTCATTTTTCGGTAGCCGCTAGCTTTCAGGGGACTCCCGAAAGGGAAACCTCACTTCTTTCTTAAGACATGTAAGTAGTCGTTACATAAATCTTTATATTTTTCTCCCTAGTTTGTAAATTATGTTTGAATTAATGAAGTTTACATTTTCTTTCAGATGTGTTTTAAATATTATAAATCTGGATGACCATGCGAATTAAAGCCGGTTTTCCGATCTATCTTGTAAAAATTAGTAAATTACTCATTAGTACATATGTTTAAATATTATAGATCTGGATAGCCGTGCGGATTACCGCCAGTTGTTCGATCTTATAATATTGGTAAATTAATTATAAATATACCCCTAATATATGGTTATTCTCTCTGTGTTTTAGTAGTAACGATGGATTAATCCATAAATTCCTAGGGATTTGAAAAGTCCAAAGAAGATTAAAAAGGGACTGTTGTTATTGTCCCAGGGAGTGATTAAAGAAGATATTGCTAAAATACCTAAAACTGAAGAGAAAGAGATGAACAAGGTATAAAAAAAATCAAAAAAGATAAAAAATAATTTATTTTGGGAGAAAATATACTTTGATCTTTATAACTTGTCTATTGCACTGGATTAAGGATAACGAAGGAGGAAGTACTGAGTAGGATTTTACGCCATATATAACAGATCCGCTTTAACTCTTGTTTACTTTTCATACCTGCCTTTCTATCTAATATTACTTGTTTCTTGTTTTTCATCAACTCATTTTACTTCCTCCGTCTCAAATTATGTGTCATCATTTCCTTTTTAATCCGTCCCAAAATAAGTGTCGTCTTTCCTTATTTGACAACTTTTTAAAGGCACAATTACCCTTTTACCCTTATTGGTCTCACTTAATTAAAAAAAAAGATATTGGCACATTTTTTTATAAAGGATAATTTGGTAAACTTTACCAAGTCTTTCCTTATTTTTTAAACTTCATGCCCGGTCAAATGGAGACACATAAAATGGGATGGAGGAAGTATTTATTATCAGTTGTTTATTCCGGCTTACTATTTTTATCTTATTTTGCTTACTATATTTATAGTTTTGCTTATTATTATTACTATCTATCTATTATATTATAATATCTGTCTAATATTATTGTACTGTCAATTATTATTGTTATTATTATCTATATTATTACTATCCGCCTATTATTTATTATCTGTCTAATATTATTGTACTGTTAATTATTATTGTTATTATTATCTATATTATTACTATCCATCTATTATTTATTATCTGATCAAACGAGTTTTCACTAATTGTGCAATAATAAAAATAGTCGTTTAGAAATTCTTTAATCCTTGATCAATTATTAATACTTATTTGTTCGATATATATATATATATATATAACAATAACTTAGTGTATCTTTATTGGGTTATCGGTTTAACCGATAACCCAATAAGCTAAAACCGAAACGGAACCATTTACCCAATAAAATTTTTTATAAAATCAATAAAAAATTATTAACCCAATAACCCAATAATAATCTAATAACATTCTTACCGGTTCGATTTATTAATCGATTTATATTTTGCACACCGCTACATGTAACTATTAAAATTTCCGAAACTCCAAACATCAAATTGCGGGGTGTAACCCCTCTTTTTATGGGACTGTTTGGACTAAAACAAAAAATGATCAGAAAAAATTAGACCCATACAAAAAGAAAAATAAGTAACACAGAGAGGAAGAGAAAAAGAGAAAGGAAAGGACTAAATTTACCACTTACCTGTATCATGGTAAAAGTTGGAATTCTGAAATAAGATAGAAGTGGATTAGGAGAAAAATAAGCCAGAAGGCCTGGCAAGTTTCCAATAAAAAAAAAAGGATAAGTGGGTCTCATAAATTTGTCCCTAAAAAGAACTAAATTCTTTGAACAATTGGGATAGTTGTGGAATAACTACATTAGATGTCTGAACAATTTCGCGCAGTTGTTGAACAACTTCTTTTAGTTGTCGAACAACTACGCCTAGTTGTTCAACAACTAGTTGCAGTTGTAGGATAACTGTGCCTAGTTGTTGAGCAACTTTGGTAGTTGTTGAACAACTTCACAAAGTTATCGAACAACTACCAAAGTTGTTCTACAACTGGGACAAGTTGTTCGAACGGAAAAACTTAACAAAAAAACACTCAAAAAAAATTTGTCTGTCCCACCTAATTTAAAAACCTTGGAGGACTCCTTAATTGGACAACTTATTTGTCTTTTTTGATCCAAAGTCCCGTGGATTAGTATCCAATTGTTATTCCCTTATTTTTTTTCATTTTTTTTAATTACAATTGTTAGTCATGTTTAAATTTGTATGTTAATTGTTATGTGTTGTTTTACTGTTTTTTGTTTATGGTGATGTTCAAACTAAAGAAGAAGGTGTATTGTTTTTATTCTCTTTTGCAAATGAACGACACGATGTGAATGACTAACGCAAATTATTCAATGAAAGAAAGCAGGTATTTTTTCCTTTCAACTCTTTATGATAAAGCAAGAATGAGTAAGAAGCATGGAATCTTGAAAGTTTATTGGCTCCTTCCTAAATGAACTCTCTTATTGTATAAAAATAAAAAATATCAACGCATCAAAAAGACAGGAAAAACAAAAAGTTGTTAAGTGGGAAACTCAATTATATGTAATCTGCATTAATCTAAGTTGCCGTTTAAACACATGATTTCTTGGTGTTGTTCATATACATTTATTGGCATTTGGAATCAGCACTAATGTAATTTTTGACTCTGGCCAAGTTTTTATTAATGGAAAAATTTTTTGGCCATAAAAATTTGGTTCAAATTTAGCCATAATAGGAAAAAGAATTTATTCACACTATAAACTAGTTTCTTTTTCATATTTTTACCCTTTCATTTAAAATTATAAATAATCTCATTAATTAACTACTCTCTTCGTCTCATTTTACTCGCTCCAATTTGACATTGCACATTAATTAAGAAAAATAATTAATAATTAAGAAAAATAATTAATAACATGGCTACTTTATCATAGTAGCCATATTAAATGATAGTTACATTTTAATTTGGAGATAAAACAATTAATACTAAGGGTAAAAAAGAGAAAAAAATTTATCGTGTCCTGATTAATGAAAAATGATAAGTAAAATGAGAAATCAAATTAGAAATTTTGGAATGAATAAAATGAGACGGAGGGAGTATTAGTTACATTTCCCAATAAATGGAGAAGTCCCAATACGTGCGAATGACAATTCCCACAATGCTTTACTACTTGATCACTTATTATTAGGGGTGGACATATTTTGGTTTAAACCAAAAAAATCAAAAAATTAAATCGAAATTTATTTTTTGTTTTGGTTTTTTGATTTTTCGGATCGAATTTGATTTGTAATTTTAGAATTTTGGTTTTTCGGTTCGGTTTTTAAAAAAAATCGATTTAAACCGAAAAACCAAAATTTTATAAATAATATATATATATATATATATATATATATGTATAATATTTAGTAATTCACATTCACAATTAACATTTAATAGCAAATTCGCATACGCCGTAGGCTGTTTATGGATTGTTTTAGTGACTCAAATATTTTATGAACTATTTTGGTGACTTTGGACTGTTTTATGGACTATTTAAGCAGAAAGTATGTTGTTTCATGGACTATTTTTTACAAGTTTTGTGTTGATTTATAGACTATTTATGCAAGGTTATATTATATGTAACGATTAATAACGTTATGTATTATGTTAAGCTTATAATTACTTCATTTCATTTCATGCATGTTGAGTTATTTAAAATTATTTATATTTGGAAATGAAAAACAGTTTTGAAAAAAATAATTTTTCTAAAGAAATTCATCAATTTTAAATGCACAATTATGAAAAAGAGAGTCTAACTACTTTAATATTTCAAACCGAAATAAAAATTTGAAATAACCGAACCAAATTTGTAAAAACTGAACCAAACTGAATTTATTTTGGTTTGGTTATGGATGTCATTTTTGTCAATCCGAAAACCGATAAGCCGAACCGATATTAAACAATCAGACCGAACCGATCGAACGCCCACCCCTACTTATTACAACAATTAATTCCTTCTTGATCGAAAAAAGTTCTGTGTTGATTTAGTTTATTTTTATATTTAACCGAGCATAATATAGTTAAATTTAAAATATTTAAGAGTTGTAAATCTAAAACTTTGCATATTTAAGTTTTAAAGGTACATTCAATAAGTTAAATTAAAAATATTGAAGAGTTTCAACTAATTTTTTTTTTTGCATATTTAAGTAATTTTTTAAATATAAATTTGAAAATATTTCATTAAGAATAGTTGAAATTTTAAACACTTTAGACATGATATACACCGACACATTATAGAAATCATAAAAGGCATATCGTTCATAGGACCTGCTCTAGTCAACAACAACTTGAGAAAGGTACACACTAATATTCTAGTCATGTGCCACTATATTACAGTGATCTGATAACTTGCGAAGCATTATTTATATTTATTATTAATGTGACCTTTAATTAAGTAAATTTATTAATTATTATGTTTTTAAAAATAAACTATAATTTAAAATAATTTCTAAAATTAATGTAATTTGAAAAAGATTCAATAACAAAAGTCAAAACTCTAAATATTTTAAACATGCTTGACCTCGACACGTTATAGAAATCGTAAAACAAAAACTATAGTTCATAAGTGTTGGTCCTAGTTAACAGCAACCTAAGAAAGTCATGTATTATTGTTGTAATCTTGTGCTCAATGTTACAACACTATAACTTGTGAATAATTATTTATATTTATTATTAATATGAATTCTAATTAAGTGATCTATTAATTATTATGTTTAAATAAATTAAAATTATATTTTAAAATAATTTTTAAAATATAATTTGAAAATATTTCTATAACGATGATTAAAATTCAACCCTTTAGACATAATTGACATCGACACATTATATAAATTACAAAAATTGTATAGTAGTTCAGAATCATTGGCCATAATTAAAGTAACTCAAGAAAGTCACTATGTTACTAGAATTTTTGATGAAAATGACCTCAGACCTGTAATTAAGTAACTTTACTAACTATTATGTTCAAATAAATTAAAAATTATATTTTTAAAATAATTTTTAATATAATTTTAAAATATTTTTATAAGGATGCCAAAGCTCAAAATTTTTTAGACATGATAGATATCGACACATTATATTTATTATAATCATGTTAATATTTTTGTTTCAATCAAGATAGAATTCATTGGTAGATGAAGTTATAGACATATGTTTCCTTTTCTTTTGAATATATTTAGTTAAATTACGTGGGAACATATTTTATGTTATGTTGAAATTTGGTATAAGAGTATTATGTTAATTTATTTTTTTAAAAAAAAAATCATGTACTAATTTTTTATTTTAATTTATTTGCTTTTATTGAATTGTTATCTCACATTTCATGTCATTGACTTTTCAGTTAAAATTAATAGATATTTTTTATTAAAACATTTGAACAATATATCTAGTGCAATCCAAGAAATAAGTTAATAAAATATGATGTTAATCTTTTTGTCAAATACGTTCCATGATATTATTACAAATGTGGATTTTAGTTTTTTATAATTAATTAAAATATTATTTATTAATTTGGAAAATGTGTATCATTTATATTTTATAATATTTGTTACAAATATATATATATATATATTTATTTATTAATAATTTTTTAAGAAACAATATTTATTTTAAATACCTAAGTTTGTATCATTTATAAAGGTGCATAGTTATCAAATACTAATCTTACTTTAGATTTGATGGATATCAATACATTATAGATATCATAATATGTGTCGATCCTAGTTTTCCTAATAAAAATTCAAGAAAGTCAAGTATTAAATTTATAATCTTCAGCCCTGTGTTACCTTGATATGATAAATTATGGATCATTACTTGTATTTTTATTAATAGACCTCTAATTAGGTAGTTTTATTAATTATTATGTATATAAATTTAAATTTTATATTTGAATAATTTTTAAAAATACAATTTGAATAAACACGAAAATCAAAACTCAAACATCTAATTAGGTAGTTTTATTAATTATTATGTTTGAAAAAAAATTAATTACAAAAGTAAATTTTTAAAAATGTAATTTGAATAATAATAACAATAGTCAAAACTCAAATCACTTCATATGATAAACATTGATATATCATATAAAAATTATAAAAATTTATATAGTTCACATGTGTTGATCCGAGTAAACAACAATTCAAGAGAGTCACATTAATATTGAGTTCTTATGCACTGTGTTAGTCTGATTTGTTAGCTTGTGAGGCATTATTTATATTTGTTATTATTATGTTATTTAATTTACAACCTTATTAATTATTATATTTAAATATTTTAAAATTATATTTAAATAATTTTTTAAATATAATTTAAAATATTTCAATAATGATGGTTAAAATTCGATTCACTTTAGACATGGTAGACGTTGACAAATTATAAAAATCATTAGTTCATATATGTGAATATCCTAGTTGACAACAACCCAATAAAATCATAAATTAATGTTGTAGTCTTGAACCAATATGTTAATCGCGTTTGATAACATGTAAATCTTTACTTATATTTATTGTTAATATGATCTCTAATTAAGTAACTTTATAAATATCATATTTAAACAAATTAAACTATATATCTAAATAATTTTTTAAAATAATTTGATAATATTTCAACAACGATAGTCGATAGTCAAAACTCAAAATATTTTAGATATGATAGATATTGATATATTATAAAAATAGAATCATATAATTCACATGTGCTTGCCTTTTGTTAGCAACAACTCAAAACAGAAAACATTAATGTTGTAATCTTACACATCTATGTAAGTCAAATTGATTACTTAAGAATCATTACTTATATATTTGTAACGAATTTTTCCTCTAAATAAATCGTTTTATTAATTATTATATTTAAATAAATTTAAACTATATTTAAATAAATTTTAAAATGTAATTCAAAAATATTTCGAAAGCGACAGTCAAAATTGAAAACACTTTAGACACGATAGACATCATCACACGTCAAACTTTAAATAATTCATATGCATCAACTCTAGCTAACAACAACTAAAAATAGTTACACCGTGTTGAAGCATGTTAATAACTTCCTTGGAGTTGATTCACATTTCCAAGGGGTGGGGATTTTGGTTCAAGGCAAGTTTTAGGTTTCTTTCAAGGCTAGCTGTTCCATAAGGTTTGTTGGTAGCATGTGTGAAGCTCTTACTAAAGCTAATAACCCAGTCCTCACTACTATTTATAATGACACCACCAATCTCATCCCTTCCAGGATTACCCAAACAAGAACAGTCTGTGTTCAGTTTGAAGTGATTAGCATTAGAGGGAGACACTTATAGCAATAGTAGTTCTTAGAGGAGTAGGCCCAGTGCTGCAGAGGTGGTGGTACTCAACCACATCAGCATAATGATGCTAAAGCATGGTTGGGTGTAAGAGTTGAAGAAGTTGTTGGCCTTTCTGATTTTCCAAATATGCCAAAGACAATAGGGGAGGAGAGTTTACCAGGAAATGTTTCTGTCAAACCATTCCCCCCCGAGGATCCCCAGGTGCTGGGCTAGTTCATACTGTTGAATATGGAAAGCTGAAGTTGGATGTTTCCCTCATATTTTTAATTAATTCTAGCCAAAGTGGCTTTGCAAAACTATATCTAAAGAAGATGTGATGTTGATCTTTGAGACTCTGGCCACAATTATGGCAAAAGGTGGAGATGTTGATGCCCCTTTGAGAGAAGGTGACCTTGGTAGGGAGGTTGTTATGGTGCATCATCCATATGAAAGTTTTGATATTGTTGAGGACCCTTAAGTTCCATATCCAGCTGGAAAAAATAGGGTTCCTTAGGGTAGCATTTGAGAAATTTTTTAAGTGATAGTAGGCACTTTTGTAGGAGAAAGTTCCATCTCTCTTTAGCCTCCAGAGAGGGGTGTCATGGCTAAGGAATCTATTAGGCAAGAAAGAGTTTTGAATGCTATAGGAGATGTTGGGGGGAGGGGGGATTTCATAAGGAAGATCCCAAAGTACCAAGCCTCATCTTTCCAAATGTCCTTCACCAACAGGGATATTTGGGAGATGTGGTGGGGACCATGAAGGATACTAGCTAAGGGGGGCATTCCAGGTATCCACCTGTTATTCCAAGCATTAACCCTGGTCCCATCACTAATGGCCCAGAAAATGGCATCCTTGCATAGACTCCAGCATCTGTGAGTGCCATTCCAAGTTATGGAACTAAACTTTCTGGGTCTACTCTCCGTCCCATATTTGGAAGTGAGAATGGTGGCCCACAGGGAGGATGGATTGGTGTACATTCTCAAGGCAACCCTGCATAGAAGGAAGTCATTTTTTATGGCTGCTTTTTGCATGCCTAGGCCCCCATCTCTCCTGGGCTTAGTAATTGTGTCCTAGTTTACCATATGTATTTTCTTCTTGATATCAGTGGTACCCCATATAAAGTTCATCTAAGTTTTGTCAATATA
>NC_061116.1:116989769-117005994 GCF_002878395.1 Capsicum annuum | reverse complement strand
TATAGCTGGAAAGACTAGGTTTTTCACTAGCACAACTTTGGTGACATCCCCAGAATGCAGAACTGGTTATGCCCAGTTGAAGCTCTAGCGACAACGACAGCCAATAGCCGGCGGTGCTCCAGCGGCAGCTTTCTAGCGATGCTATTTTTAGCAAACAACTTAGAAAGCAAAATTGATGATACTATCACCACACAGGAGTACCCTGGTGATAGCTAAGCTTTGATATTTACATACTTTTACTAGTTATTATTTTACCATTTCGTTTGTATTGTTTTATTTTCTTGTGAGTATAGTTTGTATTGGTTTGCTGTAGCTTATTGGTGGATATCTGTGTTTTGTTGTAGCTGCTAGGCTGGATTGGGTATTTTATGACTGAATACTGGATCTTTACTGTTTTCTTTCTTTTTCTTTTCTTCTTTCCAATTGGTGCTTTGTTTTTGGTATCTACTTTTCTATGGGCTTGAGGCTTTGTTTGGGCTTAGTTTTGGCCTTAAGTGGTGGATGTAGTGGTTGATGGTGGAATAGGGTTATGTTCGAGGGGGTTAGGGTTGGGGTCGATTTTGCGTGAGGGTGAAGAAGGGCGGTCAGGGGTAGGTGTGGGGTTTAGGTTAGGTGTTAGGGCTTGGGAGTTGAGTGGTGGTAGATATAGGCGAGAGGCGAGAGTAGCTAGGTTGAGGGTAGGGTCTTGGAATATAGGGACCCTTCAGGGTAAGTCCATAGAGCTGGTGAAGATTCTTACGAGGAGGAAGATTAATATTGTATGTGTTTAGAAGACTAAATGGGTAGGGTCTAAAGCTAGGGATGTGGATGGGTATAAGCTGTGGTAATCAGGAAGTGACAGGCATCAGAATGGTGTGGGATCTTAGTGGATGAGGAGCTTAGAGCACATGTGGTGGAGGTAAAAAGGGTCTGTGGTAGGTTGATAACGATCAAGTTGGTCATTGGGTGTGTAGTGTTTATGCTCCATAGGTGGGCTTGGGAGAGAAAGTGAAATTGAGGTTTTGGGAGGCTTTGGATGAGGTGGTGAGAGGCGTGCCTAGTTCGAAGAAGATTATCATAGCGGAGACTTCAATGGGCACACTGGGGTTTTACTAGGAGGTCATGACGATGTGCATGGAGGTTTTGGTTTTGGTGATAGGAATTAGGAGGGAGCAACTTTATTAGATTTTGCAAAGGCTTTCGGGTTGGTGGAGGTGAATTCGAGCTTTCCGAAGAAGGAGGATCACCTGATTACCTTTTGAAGTCCAATAGCCAAGACTCACATTGACTTTATGCTGCTAAGAAGAGGAGATAGGGTTTTATGTAAGGACTGTAAAAACATTTCGAGTGAACATCTTTCGATTCAGCACAGGCTCCTGGTGATGGACTTGTTTATAAAGAAGAAAAAAAAAGAAGGGTCGAGGAGGGTCGTCTAGAATTAGGTGGGGTGGCTTGACTCCAGATAGTGCGCTGAAGATAGAAGAGAAAGTGGTGGTTTTAGGGGTGTGGGATTGTAGGGGAGATGTGGATGCCATGTGGGATAAGGCTACCAGTTACATCACGGAGACTGCTAGAGAAGTGTTGGGTATTTTGAGGGGTCGGGCAGGATGACATAAGGGAGACTGGTGGTGGAATAAAGATGTTAAAAAGAAAATAGAGATTAATAAGGGGGCGTATGTTAAGTTGATTGAGAGTAAAGATACAGAAGAGAAGAGGATGAATTGGGAGGTCTACAAATTAGCAAAGAAGGAGGCTAAGCTTATAGTTACAGCAGCAAAGTCAGCAGCATTTGAGAGCTTATATGCGGGGTTAGAGGAGAAAAGTGGGGAAAAGAGGTTGTATAGGCTTACTAAGGCTAGGGAGCGGAAGGGTCGGGACCTTGACCAAGTGAAGTGAATTAAGGGGGAGGATTATAGAGTTTTGGTGGAGGTGCCCATATTAAGAAGAGATGGCAGGAGCATTTCCATAGGCTTTTGAACGAGGAAGGGGACAGAGGCATTGAGTTAGGTGAGCTGGAACACTCGGAGGAGAGACATGATTTCAATTATTATAGACGCTTTAAGATTGAGAAGGTCGGGAAATCTATTCGTACGATGTGGAGGGGAAGGGCGATGGGGCCTGATCAGATTTCGGTAAATTTTTGGAAGTTTTTAGGTAGGGCAGTGTTAAGGTGGTTAACTGATTTGTTTAACAGCATTTTCAAGACGGCGAGAATGCCTGAAGCTTAGAGGTAGAGTACGATGATTTCTTTATATAAAAATAAGGGGGACATTCAGAGTTGCACTAATTATAGAGGTATTAAGCTGCTGAGTCATACTATGAATATTTGGGACAGGGTGGTAGAGCCGAGATTAAGAAAGATCATGTCTATTTCAGAGAATCAGTTTGGTTTTATTCTCGGTCACTCAACGACAGAGGCAATACACTTGGTGAGGAGAATGGTGGAATAGTATAGGGAAAGAAAGAAGGATTTGCACATGGTGTTTATTGACTTGGAGAAGGCTTATAAAAAATCTCCTAGGAAGGTTCTTGGGAGATGCTTAGAGGCAAGAGGGGTCCCGGTGGTGTACATCAGAGCTATTAAGGACATGTACGATGGAGAAAAAACTTGGGTGAGAACGGTGGGAGGGGACTCAGAATAATTTTCAGTTGAGACAGGGTTGCATCAAGGTTTGACTCTTAGCCCATTCCTGTTTGCATTGGTGATGGATGCGTTGACGTGATGTATTCAAGGGGAGGTGCCATGGTGTATGTTTTTTGCGGATGTAGTGTTGATTGATGAAACGCGAGGGGGTGTGAATAAAAAATTAGAGGTTTGGAGGCAAACCCTAGAGTCCAAGGGGTTTAGGTTAAGCAGGTCCAAGATGGAGTATATGGAATACAATTTTAGCGACTTGAGGCAGGAGGAAGATATGGTGGTGAGGCTGGATTCCCAGGATGTTTGTAAGAGGGATAGTTTTAAGTATCTTAGGTCTATGATTCAAGGGAATGGCGAGATTGATGAGGATATCTCTAATCGTTTGGAGCAGGTTGGATGAAGTGGAGGCTTGCCTCGGGTGTGTTGTGTGATAAGAAAGTGCAACATAAGCTTAAAGGCAAATTTTATAAAGTGGCAGTCCGTCCAGCTATGTTATATGGAGCAGAGTGTTGGCCAGTCAAGAACTCCCACATTCAAAAATTAAAGGTGTCAGAAATAAGAATGTTGCGTTGGATGTGTGGACTTACTAGAGAGGATATAGTTCGAAATGAGATAGTCCAGGAGAAGGTGGGAGTGGCTTCGGTGGAGGAAAAGATGTGAGAAAGAAGGCTGAGATGGTTTGGGCATATGATGAGGAGGGGCACAGATGCCCCAGTTCATAGGTGTGAGAGGCTAGTGTTGGATGGATTTCGAAGGAGTAGAGGTAGGCCGAAGAAGTACTGGAGGGAAGTTATTAGACATGATATGGAGCAGTTATAGCTTACTGAGGACATGACTCTAGATAGGAAGTTGCGGAGGTCGCGGATAAGGGTAAAAGGCTAGGTCGCGTACGTGGGTTGTAGCTAGTAGTAGAAGAGCTCATGTATAGCTGGGTTAGTAATCCCAGGACTGTGTCCATAGGTGGGGGTAATACTTTTCGAATGCCATATTTCTTATCTCTTATTTCATATTGCGCTTATTTATCTTATTTTGTATTACTCTGATTTCTATTTTATTTTTAGTATGTCTTATTCCTTTTATGTTATGCCACCCACCATTCTTAATGGTGTATTACGCTCTTACTTACTATTCTCTATCTTAAGCTGGGGGTCTATCAAAAACAACCTCTCTACTTCTTTGGAGGTAGCGGAATGGACTGCATACAGTCTACCCTCCACAGGCCCCACTTTATGGGAATACGCTGGGTTTGTTTTTGTTGTTGATATACTTCATGATTATTATTCAGTGCTCACAGCAGGTACCAGTCATGGGTTAGCTTGTGGTCCTTCGGGGTCGTAAGCACCGTGTGATGTCCAGGGTGTAGTCTTGGGGCGTTACAAGAGAGGAGTCCATATAGCTAGTGGATAAGTACGTTTATAGGGTGTACCATCTAGCTCAAAAGTAAGACAAAGATTTGAGTCATGATTTCTGGAAGATGGGGGGATCTCAAGTCTGGAAAAAATGCTACTAGCAAGAGATCTTACTGATCATCTTATAAAGTGAAAGATTAGAGGAGGTGATGCACATATTTGGTTTTACAATTGGACTGAAGTAGGAGATATTTATTCTATTATGCAGAACAACAAAGAATAGGATGACAGATATCAATATGTTAAGGATTTGGTGTGGAATGGAAACTGAAATGAAGACTTGTTGAAGAATTTATTTTCAGAAGAGCCGGTGGATCATATAGTTCATAAATTAAGACCTCTAGAGCAATCAACAGAAAAAGATAAAGCAATATGGAGTGTTGATACTCGAGGAAAGTTTACAGTTAAATCAGCATGGTGGTATGTGAGACATAGAGAAGGGATCAATGATTTTTATAAGCAATTATGGATAAAGGGGTTTCCTTTTAAGATTGTGTTCTTTATGTAGAGAATGTGAAAGGGAAAGATTCCAGTGGATGATACTATAAGAAGATGGGGATTTGAAGTTCCTTCCAAATGCTGGTGTTGCCAAAATCCAGCACAAGAGACTATGTCTTATGTGCTAAGAAAATCTTATATTGTTAATAGGACTTGGTCCTATTTTCTTGATTTACAGGAATTAACATTCAAGAATTGGGCTTAAGAGATATAATATGTACATGGTGGGATGTTCAGGTGAAACAGAGAGAAAAGATGTACTTCAGAACATAACTTGGTATCATTTTGTGGGAATTGTGAAAAAGAAGGAATGCATTGAAACATGAAGGAAAATGAGTAAATGCACAGAGGTTGATCTTTAATATTACAAGGAACTAAGTTAGAAAGCCAAAGATGGATTTCTCATATGAATGGCTGGTAATTTTACAGGATTTTAAGCAATTGAAGCCTAGGATAAAAGTCATTACAGTGTTATGGGAGTTTTCAATGGCAGGTTGGGTAAAGTACAACATTGATGGAGCATCAAAAGGGAATCCAAGGAAAAGTTCATGGGCATTCTGTTTGAGAGATATACATAGTGATCTATTACATGAAGAAGGAACAATCATAGAGGATACTAACAACATGGAAGCAAAGGCTATGGCAATACTACATGCAGCTAAACATTGCAATCAATCAAAGAAGGACAAAGTGATCATTCTAACAGATTCTTTAGCAATGCAAAAAGTACTAAGGAATGGGAGAGTCCATGAAGTATACCAGATAAGGTCAATCAAATATGACAGTTACTTTCAAACAAGCATGTGCAATTTCAGCATATTTTAAGAAAAGGTAACCAATTAGCAAACTATTTTACTAACTTAGCAATGGAACAAGAGGAGTTCATATATACAGCATTCAAATAGTTAACAAGTGCAGGCAGGAAAATACTTAATAGTGATAAGCAATAATGTCGATATTTGAGGTTATCACCATCAAAAGGGTAAAGGGACTGGGTTAGCTAAAGCAAGGTTTTTCATATGCACTATATGTACAACCTGAGAAGGTAATCAAAAAGGTGAAATTGATACTTACCATAACTACACCAGCCAACAAAAAAGGACTCTCAGCAATTTGGGGGGGTCACAATATCAGATGTTAACTTCAGGCGGCTAAGTTACTTGTTACTTTCCAAATACATGTGGTTCCGAGCATCCCACAATCTCGATACCATTCATATCTGCAGTTTAAAGAAGGATAGGTCAAGAATTACAATCTATAAATCAGTTAGTAAAGGTAATAGAGAATTCAACTCACTTGGAAGAAGGAACAAGTCTAAGCTGACTAGACCCTTTGATTTAGCACCAAAAACCACAGTATGTACTCATACATTAGAGAACACAACTGCGATACTAGGTAGAAAGGTACAAAATTAGGACCAAAGTACAACTATCAGTAGCAGCAATCAAATGGAAGGGGGATACTTATGCAAGCTGGAAGAACCTCTAAGCAAGTACAAGCAAGGCACGGAATTCAGTACCACAGCTGAAGCAGAAAGAATTATTGATTCTCAAAATGAAACATGATGGAAAGAGGCGAGAAGAGTGAAGCTCAATACTGAGCTCGGATTAGGAAACCCTACTCTAGATATATGTTGTTTTTTTGGGTCGGGTCATCTGATGGACCGGTCTAATTCTTTTGTTTATTTTTTATTTTTATTTTCTTTTACCGTTGAACTATTTAGGATAGGTTGGTCCATTATTGTGTGAATTTTATTTTGATTGATTAATAAAATTATAAATTAAACTAAAAATAAATTATGTTGATAATCTCTCAACATATATTGGATTATAAAGAAAATTGAAAGGAATCTCTAAGAGGAACTAATTAGATTTCAAAGATAAGAAAGTTAAAAATGTGTTTAGGGATAGTGATGAAAAAAATATGGGTGCCACGTTCAATTCAAAGTGAAACAAAATGTGTAATGACCTGCTCTAGTCATTCTTTTGGTTCTCTTTGTATACAATATTTAGTTATATCCCAGTGAAGAATAGGTAACGATTATAGAAGAGATGAAAAATTATAATTATAATAATTAAGAGGTGTAAATAAAAGAATTAAGAGAGTAGCTTTTATTTTAAAATGTACAATAAATTAATTTTAGCATGAGGAAAAATTCAAAAAATCCACAAAAAATAAATAAATAGGATTGTAGACCTTAGAGAGCGTCATGTCAGCAGATCTATCAATCTCCTTTATATATATATATATATATATATATATATATATATATTGTTGGGTCTTTCACTTGTGCTTATATTATTTCTTTGAGTGATTTTATTTCTTTATGATATAAGCACAAGTGAAGGATCCAACAATGACTAAATAGAAGAAAATTAAATAAGAGACAAGAAGTAGGAGACTTTATTCAATAACTCAAAAACTCTTGAATTTCTACTATATGAGAGCTACTTCACAACCTGAGAAAATATGTAGCAAACACCCCTATTTATAAAAGGACATAACCAAATTAAATTAGGACTGCAAAACTTATCGGACAAATAAATCTTAATCCTAATTTGACATGAATTAAATAAATATCAAAAATATTTAATCCTAAAAGAATTGAGATTCCTACTTTAACTTTAAATTATTATTTCCAACATCCTCCTGTGATTTAAAGTTATATGCTCTTGCCTTTTCTTGTCATAGTTACCGTCTAATTTGTGTCGAAGAATTTCTCTCTAATCTTCAATTTTTGGTATAATTCCAACATAAAATGAAATTTTTATTTAAAAACAAAATTCTTAAATAATAAAAAGTATCTATTTAATGACTATTTTTCAGTTGATGGGGCCATTTACAAGTGGCGAGAATCTTTGACCGCTCGCCTTTCATGTGGTATATGAATTTTGCGTCTCTTATTGATTGTTCAACGTTCTTCCGGTCAGAATCATGAGCCATTCAACGGATCTAAAATATTTAGCGCCTCATTTCTATTTTTAACGACTCTGAGACAATTATTAAGTGCAGGATAAGTATGTGATTTGTGCAAGGGCTGTGACTTGACTTATTGGTCCAAGAGTTGGAGAAACAATCTCAGTAATCACGATTCAAATCATGCCAAAAAACGACCATTGGTAAATTTTTCCCTTCTGCTTGATTCTTTACAAGGGTACGCAGGTACTTTAAGTCGGTATAGCAGGTGATTGAAGGGTGCACAGGCTTTCTTTGAATAAAATCGATAAAGAGTATTCCTACATTTTAATTTGTTTGTGTTAATTTTGTTGAGTCAAATTCACAAAAAAGGATGTCTTTTCATTTTGACAACACTTTAATTCTAACTTTCCACTTGACATGATTAAGATTACAAGATTAAAAGAAATTTGGATACTTTCTACATATCTTAATTTATTACCACAAAATTGAGGGATAAGAATTCATTTTTTAGTAGCAAAATTGCAAGGTAAAACTGCGTAGATCACACCCTTGTGGTAGGACCTTCCCTGTACCCTGCGCATAGTGAGAGCTTTAATGCACCGAGCTGCCCTTTTTTTCTTATATTTGCGCTGTTTTTATATTCTCTGTAATTCTATTTCGAGAATGATGCATCAAAATGAATAGGTAAGAGATCAAAATGATAAATTCAGTAATCTGCATAATTACATTTACCTCTCTAAATAAGATCGTTCTACTAAGATACAGAGCTATACGAGCAAAGTGAGATGGTATTACAACTTAAACAATGTAAACCATGCCAACTTCAAGAAGGGATGCTGGAGGAACCTTGAGGGATACATCTGCACCTCTGCAATTCCTCCTAAGGAAATTATAACCATAATTGATAGCCAACCTCTTCAACATAGATGATCCTTGCTTTGCTTTCACGTGTGAATGTCCTAGTACGAATGCTGTCCCTGCTTGTTGTGCTGCATACAAATCTTCTAGCTCCTCCTGCAGCTGAGCGTCCATTTCCCCCCATGAATCCACTTCTGATTCGTTATCAATGGCAAATCTCACTCTTCTTACCACAGGTTGCATCTCTATGACATCCGTCACACTTTCAACTGTAGGGAAACCAACCGACACACTTGCAGGTTGCACATTTTCCTCGAGCTCGAAAGCTGGTGCACCTGACAAATCCAGAGTTCCTATAACGGTCAATCTACATTCTGCTGACGATGCACCAGACCGTGAACCATCATCCTCGTTGCATGTATCGATGATTCCATGCGCCTTGTACCAATCATACCGGATAAAATCAGCCAGCCGACTGACAAGTTCAGATTCAAAGGAGTCAACATCCTGGTGAACATCACGGTAACCATAACGGACAATGCATCTATAGGAACGATGAGCTGCAGGACCAACACGGCCTACGAGGTATCTCTCAGCTGGGGGCACAAAAGGGACAGGCACAGATTTCACACACACAAAAACAAGTATCCGGTGGTAGGCAGGGAGGTTGGTAACAAAACGTGAGAAGTTGGCTGGAATCCCAGAAGTCAAATCAGTGAATACGAGGCCGATGCCAGGGACTCGAGTAATACCCAAGCTTGGTCCTAGTGCCAGCAGCCATTCTAATGAAACCTTATTGTGGAGATCATATTCATACTTCTTAACAGTCGCGTAGTGCCAAACAAACATGACAGTAACCAAAAAGAGTGCAAGCAGGATTGGAAGCCAAGCGCCCTCAAGAAACTTAATGACGGAGGCTGAGAAGTAGAGTAACTCGATAGATCCAAAGAGAAGAAGAAATCCAAGGGCCAGTATTGGAGGCTTGTTCCAGCAGAGGATGATAACTAATGAAGTAAGGCAAGTGGTCACCAGCATCACCGCCATCACTGCTAGTCCTGCAATTGATAAAGCATGAAACTGTGAGTCTGTGACACCTTAAGATATACACTGAAGTATCAAGTTAAGTTCTTGCTGAACTTTTATACAGCTTCGTTAATTAAAAAAAAGAGGGAAAAGAAACTAATAGAGAAAGACAATAAAAGGAAAGAACCACTTAGGTAGACAAGGAAACAACTTATTTGAGTCACTATAAAAGCAGCAATCAATGAATTGTCTTATAAAAACCTAGACATATGAAACACCTTTTCTGTTGCATAGAGCAAAGGAAACATCTATTGTAAGGAGGAATAAAAGATTTCTGAAGACCACACACTAAGCCACTTCTAAGAAGTTAATCAGAACTGCAAAGGCTTTGAAAATTACTGAGTAGACAGTATTTGATGCCTTTATAATGTGTCTTGGAGAAAGAATGGTTGGTCACAAGTACCTGACGCATTTCCCATGTGCTTTGTGTCTCTGAATCCAATAGTCACAGCAACACAAAGAATCATGAGTATCCAATTGATCTCAGGAATGTATATCTGGCCATGTATTTTGGCATTGGTGTGAACAACCTTGACTCTTGGGAAGCAACCAAGGGATTGACTCTGGTTGATAATTGAGAATGTTCCGCTGATGATTGCCTGACTTCCCACAACAGAAGCCAGAATTGCTATTACTAGCACTGGCCATCTCACGCAATCTACATTTCGATTAAAAAAATTTAGAAAAGAGAACGAATAAGTTACTGAAAAATATGCATGGAGTTCAAATGAAAATTAAATAACATGATCACGAAGCTCGTTCTATAAAACCAGCTTACGTTCATGAAAACAATTATTACCTACTTGTAGTTATATAGGCCCAATCCCATACAATGCCTTAATGAAATAAACACTACGAAAACACCCAACTTGGCTTGTACTTGAAAAAAAAAAAAAAACATTTCCATAGTCCATGCCCTTCACAATTAAGCAGTAGTACATTTTAGATATTGATGTGCCTCAAGTTATAAAAACTTATTCTAGGAGGTCAAATAAACAATTAAAAGACTTAGTAACTGTCATGAGATAGTTACGGGGTGATTTTTCTGTAGAAAAAGGGGCAGGGCAGCTAGAAGAGAGGATTTTCAGAAAAAGGAAAACGGAGTACTGGGAGAGTTCTAGCCTCTCGAATGTCTAGAAATGCAGTGATCTGTTTTATTGTAGTGTTATGTACTGTACAACCAAACTTCATTCATGTATTAGGATGTAATTTAAGGTATTAAGAGTGTCTGAATGGTTGCTTTCAGACTTCTTGTTGTAATATCAGTGTATTTAGTATAAAACATCAATATCTGTTCCTTTATTTACTGTTTTCTACAGTAAATGCAGTACGTTAATGCAACAACTGGATTACAGTCCCTAAATAATTATCATGTTTAGACACGTCAGGACATTCAGGTTTCAATTTCATACATTACCAGTTACATCATGAAGAACTTGAACAAGTTAAATAATACATTTCCAAGGATAACAACTAGCATGGTTTGTTACCTCTATCTCAAGAAAAAAACAATTAGCATGGTTGCAATTTCTGCTGACAAAGAAATTCTCACATTCTAGAGCAATTATCGACTTCAAGTTCGAGGTTGTTAATTGCTGTACTAATGATGATTCAAGAATCAAAAATTTCATTTCAACTGTATCAATCATTTTTTGTAGAATTTTCACTCCCCCAGTTCCAATAACCTTCCCATTTTAAGATATCACAAAACGTTTGACCACTTAAGGGGTTTGACCATTTAAAGGGTAATATTACTCTACAGCTTTCAGAACATCTAACAATCTAACAAATTATTAACTATCAAATCTTAAAGATGTTCTCTTATCGCTTCTCAACCACATTAATATTTTCTTCCACCATCACTACTGTATTATGAAGGAGAGCCTTGGAGTAACGGGTAAAGTTGCTGCCATGTGACCAGGAGGTCATGGGTTCAAGCCTTGGAAAAAGCCTCTGGCAGAAATACAAGGTAACGCTGAGTATGATACACCCTTGTGGTGGGGCCCTTCCCCGGACACCGCGCATAGCAGTAGCTTTAGTGCATCGGGCTGCCCTTTCATCACTACTGTATTATATATGTCCTTTCATTTTTTTTTTTGTGGACAAACATATTATACATGTCAAATTATTATCTTAACTTAATGTCTAGTTATTACCAAAATATAAAATGGGTAGAAAGGCCTACTTTTGTGTCTTGAAAAGAGACGTACAGAACTTTATAACTGAAAGCTCAAATTCCATCCATATAACCTAAAATGCAAAGCTAGGAATCGAAAGCAAAGCAGCAATCATATCCAAGTTAAAACTAGATTGGTCACCCCATATCAAACATACATAACTGTGCATGCCCTCGTACCACATGAACTTGTTTAACATTGTTTCATCTACCAGCTAATTGACTGGAAAATGATACCTGGAACTGATACATAGAAACCAATCTTGTGAATGGTGTGGTGATGCCTTGATAAGAAAGCTGCTTGACCCATATACGCCAAAATTAATGCTGGATACACCAGAAAGGTGAATGCAATCTGTCGTAGGATAAAGAATTCGAGGTGTCATTTGAGATTAAAATACAGTCTATTGCTGTAAACAATAGGACAAAATTCAGTTTAAGAAGTTTACTTGAATTGCAGCATATGAGAAGTGCCCAAGATCAGCAAACATTGCTTCAGAACCTGTGATAAGGTAAATAGAACATTTCAACATTCATTAATGAAACACTGGAGCTTTGTTTTAGTGCATCAATGTGTCCAATATATAGACTGCTTGATACCATGATTATAGCTTAACCAAGTCCAGATATATATCTTTCACATTTACGCTTGAAATCAAAGCATGACCCAAAGGTGGACAACATTGCATAACAAAAAAAAAAATTCTAAAAAGAATAAGGCCATACATTACATCAAAATACAATTCTTTTTGAAAATTACATCAAAATACAATTCTCTCCACTTAACAATTTGTTCGTTTCTTTTCTCTTATGAATGGCCAATTTGACCAATCTTCAGATCTATATCGGATATAGAGTAATTCATCTTTTTCCATGTGTGACTTCGACATTTTGAAACTTTAAAAGAGAAAAAGTTGCGACCATTTCCATGTTAAAAGTGATGAAAGAATACATTCAAATATAACTTTGTTTGGCTTTTGGAAAGGGAAGACATAACAATTTGATGAAATAGAGAGTACATTTAAGCTATTGGCTGATTGTATTATATGAACCTGGACTAACAGATGCTTCATCTGTTTAGTCCTGATTCCCATTTAGCATTTTCCAACTAAGTGTTCTCATGCTATTAATATCAATCCAGTACAGGTTGATGACGTAAATTAAATTTATTTCATGTCAATTTTACTAGAATAGACTTCAAATCCTAAAACCATAGATCATGTGCTACCACAAACTGGACCTTACATTTGCCAATATACAGGCTTTTATATACTAGAGAAAAGACGCCTGACATATGAACAGGTAAACCCACACAAAGCAAGATATACTAGCGTACTTTTAGAATGTTCTAGATGGCAGCACCTAATTTATATAAAAGCTGAATATCAGACTTCAGAAAATATACCAAAGAAACAGTAACTTACGACCACATTAATACCAAAAAACGAAGTATAAGAAGACATATTACCAGTTATGCAGAGCAAAATTCCACCTAAAGACATCCATCCTCCCTTTCTTGTTTTCTTCAGGAACTTTACCATGTAATAGGGGGAAAGAGCTTTATAAACCTGTGGATTCCAGTGGATAATGTTGTATAACCCAAGAGCACTAATGCAAAGTAACCATGTCATCACAATTGGTGCAAAACAAAAACCAACTCGATGTGTGCCATAATGTTGTAATGCAAAGAGGCAGACTAATATGAAGCAAGTTATTGGAATCACTGCATCTGCATAATCAAAAACATGGATGGAATCAAAGTTTAACAATAACTTCTTTAAAGATATGTAATGATGAACACTTATACAGCAGATACATCTAGAAAAGTAAGGAGGAAACAGAGAAATATAACTCAGCAGAAAGATGTTAATGTCAAATCTCTTTTGTTGTTTCCTGCATCCATCCCTTTAACTGCACATCAGCAACAAATTTAAGAAGAAAACATTGGAAACTCAAAATAGTTGGCTAATTTCGGTCTGCCTCTGGACACATACCCCCTCCCTAGCCACACCCGAGAAACCACTGTCTTTTCTTTATATCTAAACCATTTCATTCCAGGTGAGTTTTTTGCAATTCATCGCTCTATATAAAAGACGCGGAGAATAAATTTTACTTCTTCTGTGCTCTTATTATATCCAGTTTTGATAAAATACAAAATTTATAATCCAGAAAGTTTGGAAAAGAACACTGATTTGTTAGATATATTACCTCATGTACTTTAGGAGGAAAATCCATGTAGGAAACAAAACGTGTTTCACTCGCAGACTTCACATGTATTCATGTAAGGTACTCATAGAGAAAAACGATTCTTTGCCTGGTCAGAAGCAAAGTTTGACAGAATAATTGTTATCCCAGAAGAGAGTTTGAACAGAAAGGTAAAACATTTCCAAACAAGTTAGTGCTCCACTGTTACATCAATTATATCTTTCCCTTTTCTACGTAGAGGTTGATACTAATAGTGATTCAGTTGTCATATAAAACATACATTTTAAGGCTTTCTTCTCTCCCTCTCTACCTTATGCTTTGTCCATGTAACCAGACACCAGATTGTAATAGAATAATAGTGAGTCCTCTACTGCCATTTTCTCCACCTCAACAGCCCTTAAAATTGCAAGGTCTGCGCATTGACAACAATGGGAAGTTTTCTCGGCCAATTGGGTTATTACAACTATGAAGGTTAGAAATGGGCAACGAGAGATAAACTTGACAAATGGATAGTTAGAACACAGCCTGCCATCCTTATCCATGATCACTTAAATGTTGATTGCTACTGAACATAAAAGTTACTTAAGAATTGATACCACAAAGTTTGGATTGTCTCAAAGTTTTTCTTAAATGCTTTATTTTCTGTAACACAATCAAGCATTCCATACTTTTGATTTTGTACTATGACATGGATATTCAAAAAAAAGTAGTACAAGACAGGTACAAGACATAATAATTAATTACTTCGATTCTTTGATGCAACTTTCAAAGAGTAACTGATCACAAAATGGTGTACAAGAACAAACACATTTCAGTTTACAGGATGCAGTTTCATTTAGTACACAAAGCATCTTACATTGATGGTGATCCCGAGACATCGATAACTCAAGGCCAGAAACCGCAGAGAATACTGCACTTGGAAGAAGATTTCATGTCAGCGTCTACCATAATTCTAGAAAACATGAATTTGATGCAACACAGCCTACCAGATATGGCTGGAGTAAGCAGCCCATCTCCAATCACCATACAAGTGCCAAGAAGCACCAAGATCAGCAAAGCAGTGTGTAAGGACTTGTGCTTCTCAAGAAGCAACTTCATCCTTGAGCTGTTCTTAGTCTCAGGAGGGTGCTCAAGTTTGTAGGTAGAAAGAGCTTCATCGGCAACTTGTCTGTTAGGAAGAAGGCTAACTTTGGCATGCCTGCATATTAAGGAATAGAGAGCAAAAGTACCACCTGCATCAAATATATGAAAGTCAGTTTAACAATCAAATACTCAGCTATCTTTTTCATATAACGAGAGCAAATACCAAGATATCTTCGTGACTTATGGTACATACCCTCTCCGTTGTCATCAGCTCGAAGTACGATAAAGACATATTTGAATAAAGGAACCAAAGTTAAAGTCCAAAAAACGAAAGATAGGACACCAAAAATCTCTTCGTTGGTCTCTGAATGATGAATGTCTTCTGCAAATGTGCTTTTGTAGACATAGAGAGGGGAAATACTGAGATCTCCATACACTACCCCAAGACTTTGGTATGCCAGGATCAGTGTACTCTTCCAAGACTTCTATAACGGAGAAACATAACGGGGTTAAAGGTCTGAGAATGATGCGATTAAAAAAGCAAAGGAGAAAATTATGACTGCAATTCAGCAAATATGATACAAGCTTCAACATGGTACAAAAATACTTCAAGGTTAAGTTGTTATGCTTTTGACACTTCCGCACATTGAAGAAAAACTATATATACACACCTTTGAAGTGTCCCAACACTTGCCATAATCGACATCCATTCTCGTCGAAGTCTTCTTGTACTAAGTTGCTGGTATACTGACAAAGAGATAAGATATCCTCACTTGAAGTATAATTTCTTTATCATGTGATAATCCTGAAAGAAATGGAAGATCCACAAAGATGTTGAGACAATATTACAATATAGCACCTAATTGACACTGACACAAATCTCCACTTTCCATCCCTAAATAAACAAGAATAAAGGCAGGTAAAGTAAAACCCCTTTCTTTAAATAAACCTACTTGGCCAATTAATGGGTTTAGAACACATTTGTGCACAATGCGGGACAAGAAAAGCAAAACCCCATGGAAACTCATAAAAAGAAAAGGGTGAACTTACTCCTGTGTTGCCTCTGAAACAAAATGGTTAGATTCAAGCAAAAGCTACAGGTAGAGTATGTAGTATTTAACAGTTACAAACTTTGATCAGCAGAGTCTAAAAGAAGAGGAAGAAAAAGTACAAGTGTGTGTGATTAAGGAAAGCTAAAAGCACATGATACAACGGCAGTTACATTATCAAATCAGTCACACCAAAGTTGAGCCCACGTAAATTAAGGTGATTGTAAGGACCACAAAAGTCCCTCCACTTCGGTCCCCACTCCCCCCACACTCTACTATATATACTACAAATTACTACAGTGATATAGGAGGAGGAGTTTGGCAAACC